>NC_056739.1:890993796-891081296 GCF_019279795.1 Protopterus annectens
AATTTTAAGGCAGATGGGGGCATGAGCTACTATGGATGTGCCTAGGAATAGAAACATGGAGAGAAATGATACCCTATCCTCCCACTAAAAAAGCCTTTTGAAAAGAGAAAAAGACCAAATATTCCTCATTATGTGGTACAAGATAATTATGAAAAAGATGTGGACTTGACGGGAAGATTAGTAAAAGCAAGGGCACATGAATATATTAGTTAGATCACAGTATGTTTGCAAGCAGAGAACAACAAGAACTAGCAAACTGAAAGTTGGAGTAATATGAGTAATGGAGACTAAAAAGATTTTCCTGCAGCACAGGTAGAAGTACAAACCCTTTTTTAGAGAAAGGTTACACCCATAAGCTCTATTTCATAACTTAACCCTTGATATTATAATGACTAAGATAATCATCACAATTTCAACAAATATCTTTAGAAATCCAAACTTTATCTATTCAAGTCCATATGTTGCAAGTTACTAAAAAAATATGCACAATATAAAATTCATTTTATTTGGGAACCACTATCCATATCATAAAACAGATTGTTGAAGAGGTTGAGAGCTAGGATCAGAAGGAGGTAAACAAGGAGCAGATATTCTAGGCTAGTTAAGGAGATGTGCACAGAGAATTTTTTTTTTTTTTTTTTTTTTTTGCTACTAGAACTACTTTGTGAGATTAGCGCATTAATCTGTTCTGTATTTAAATGCAAATTTTACAAAATGTTTGCCTTTAAAGTTGTTAGTTCATACATGTCAATGGGTGCCTATCAAATTAAGCAAATTTAGCTTTACAATACCATTAATAGTTTAATCAATTTCTGGTAATCAAAAGTCTTTAGTAATTCCTCCTATGCAGAGGTCAAATGTTGTGAATTATAATCTCAAGGGCACCCTTAAGTTTAGCTAGCTTGAACCTTTCTGAGGAGGAACGGGTCCCCCTGTCCAGGTCAGAACTAATTTAGAAAATTTGAAATAATAGCAAAGATCGCTATTCAAGCTAAAGCTAAACACCAAGCAGAGGTTCCAATTATTCCCTGTGTAGCATCTTATAATTCTTTAATGTTTTTCAAAAAACAGACAGAAGAGGTTATTTTCTTAATAGCAGGATTCTTTATTCAGTTTAATCATTCTTAACAGACAGATGAGCGCTTATCTTTTTGTTAAAAATGACTATACTGAATAAAGAATCCTGCTGCTAAGGAGAACCTTTTCTGACTGTTTTTTTTTTTTTTTTTGGAAACCAATAGAAAATTATAAGATGCTACTCAGGTAATAATTGGAACCTCTGGTGTTTAGCTTTAGCTTGAATAGTAATCTTTGCTATTATTTCAAATTTCCTATACAGAGGTCAGGAAACATGAATACATTTATATTCTTCATTTTATTTTATTTATTTATCTATTTTTTTGTTGACTGGTTTAGTCCAACTAGGCTAGTAGCCTTTTTCAATGGAGACCCAAAGTGGTATTTATACTACATGGGAAAGTTTGGCTAGGGCATCAGGGAACTTCCCGTACTTGTCCCTGTTGTGAGTGAGAAACATTTTGGAGTAGCACTTCCTGTTTCCATTCCAGGTCCATAGGCAGCGTGGACAAACAGGGAGGCAGATGGAGAGAGATGGAGATGATGATGCAGTAGTGAAAGAAATGAGGGAGAAAGTAAATATTGAGACCAGAGAATGTGTGCAGGATTCTGAGGAAATGTTTCAAAGAAGCTTGTTTATTGGAGATGAGTCAGTAAATGACGGATGTATAATTACAACCCTTCACTCGGGAGGGTTGCAGAATGATTTACTTAAAAGAAATGGTGGTGCAGAGTGAGCCAGAAAATGAAGGAGATGTTTCTTGGGGGGGACATTATGGAGAAAATACAAAAGGAGGATGTAGAAACACCCTGAAGAATAGTGGTGAGATAGAAAAGAAAACATATGCAGAGAAAGTGAAAGAAGGCAAAAGTGGAATATCAGAAAAGAAAGCAGAGGAAAATGAAAAATGGAAGCAAAGAAGACAAAGAAATGGACAAGTATGAAGTGTGGGACAATTTAATAACCCCTTTGGGTGTAAAAGAAAAGGTGCTAAGAGCATTTATTCTTACTAACAAAGAGACATTTTGTGACAATATATTTGAGAATGTTTTTTCTATAGAAAATGTTCTTGGAGAATATAAAAAAAAGAAAGACTGCAACTCACGAATTCTTTATGTGATAAAAGCATTTAACAAGGAAACAAAAAATAAGATTCATGTACAATTTCAAGTAGAGGTAGAAAGAGAGATTTTAAAAGACATGTCAAAGCTTAATGTAAAGAAGTACTGGACATTGAAAAAGTTTATGACAAAAGGGTTTTATGAAATGGTGTGTGTGATTGTAATATTGTGTTAAAAATAGGAAGTGAAAAAATTAAAAATATACCAAGCATGATAAATATGGAAGGGAACATGGGATGTTGTAAAATACTCGGGACAACCCAAAACATGTTTTTGCTTGTTTTTTGTTTTCTTTGTGGAAAAGAAGGAAAAAATGGACATTTGATAAGTTACTGTGAGATAAGAAAATGTATTTGTGGGGAAATGGGACGTAATGCAAAAAATGTGAACTGAAATGTTATAAATAAAATTGGATATTTATGTATGGATTGCAGAAATGAAAATAACAGTAAGGAAAAAAGAAATTGAATAAAATAAACAAAGAGAAGAAATTTTAGAAGTAGTAGAAATAGAAGAAAAATTAGATGTAAAAAAATAATAAGGAGTATATAGAAGACAGTTCTTAAATAAGTGATGAAGAAGACATAAACTGGGAGGTAGTAAAAGGGAAAAAAGAATTCTACAGGTAAAATGGTAAAAATACAGAAAAAGAAAATTTAAAGGGACAAGTACAAAAGAAAAAAGAAAGGAAATGGATAAAAAATAATACACACACACACACACACACACACACACACACACACACACACACACACACACACACACAGCTAAAGATTAGGGTTTGGTATAATGGTTATGGGATTTGACTCACAAACACACAGTGCAGTGTTTGATTCTCACCTTTGGGAAGGAAATTGGTAGGTTTCCAATGGTCTGTTAAGAAAGCTAGCCTAGTAATTAGCTATGAACTTATGAAACTATGAAATTAAGGAAAAGGGAAAATGAAAATTTAGAGTGCTTTCTGTAAATGTGAATAGTATTAAGAATATAGTAAGAAGAATAGGAATTCTGCAGTGGAACAATACATGTGATATAGATGTAATTATATTAGAACACATAAGATGTTTAATAAATGAAAGATTACAAACATGAACTATGGGGGGAAAGATAATTTGGAATTTGGGAAATGAGAGATGTTCTGGAATAGCCATATTCTGTAAAAATACAGTAAAAACAATAGGTGTAACTTTAGCAAAAATGGAAAGATTAACCATTGTAGATTTAAAATGGAAAGAACAAGTATATAGAATTATAACATTATATGCTTATACTAGCTGTAAAGAAAGGGAAAGCGTATTCCATCAGATTTTAGACTATGTAGTGATAAATACGAATATGCAATGATAGGGGACTTTAAGTGTGATTTAAGAGGCAAGTGTAAAAAGAAAGCAAACGATAAGAAAAATATTAGAAGTTATAAGATATGATAAGTTAAAACTTTGGGACAAACATTCATGGACTTACAAAAGGGGTATATATAGAACTGAAGTAGATTATTTTATACTATCAGAATGTTTAGTTATAGGAAAGGGAGAAGTAGTTGAAACATGAGTTTCTGATCATCTTGTAATATAGCTACACATAAAAGAAAACAAGGGATATATAAAATTAGTCAAAGGAATAAAAAGGATAAATGAGAAAGCATGAAATGAAGAAAGAAAGAGATTAGTAATACAGTTATGGAAAGGTCATATTGCAATGAGGACATTTTTTTTTAAATTTGGTCTGAATGGTGGATGATTTTAAGGAAAAATATATAAAAATATTTTTTTACAGTGGCAATATGATATGAGAAAAGTAGAGAAATAAAAATATAAAAGAGCACATAATGTATTGGAATATTTAGAACATAATAACAAAAAGTACTTTGACAAAGAAAAAGAATGATATCAAAGAAATCAAGAAAAATCTACAAGAATTGTTATATAAGCCAATATATTTTCACAAGGAAAATGGGAAGAAGTATCAACTTATTTAAGTAAATTAGTAAAGGAAGATGGTAGTGTAAAGAAATAAAAATGTGAAAGGAAAAATAGAACGAACTCAGGAAAATATTATGAATAGTGTAGTAAAATATATGCAAGAAACGTTTAAAGAAAAAAGAAGGTAGTGAAAAAATATGGAAAGTAAAAAAGTTAACAGAAAAAAGAATAAAGAATTGGAAAATGAGATTTCTTTAAAAGAGTTAGATAAAGTATTAGGACAAGTAAATATAGATTCAGCTATAGTTCCAGATGGAATAGGATATGAAATGTATAAAAATTTAAGGGATTGGCAACAAAATGAAAATTTTGAATGAATGGTTAAATGAAGGTTTTATGTATAAAGAATTATGTAGTACAATACTTAAATTCATATGGACAAAGGAAGATAGAAGAGAATTAAAGTGGAGACCAACAGTACTGAATAATAATGATTATAAGAGCTTTATGAAAATAATACAAAATAAATTTGAAACTAAAATGGAAAATATTATGCAAGATAGCATATATAGTATAAAGGGTAAGGGCTGCCAAGAATTATTAATGTTAGAGAAACTGTGGCTTATATTATAAACAGAAAAGAAGAACAAAAATCATGATGGGAGATCTTGATAAAGCATTTGAAGCAACTGGACATAAAATCTTATGGGTAATAATGAAATAATATATCATAAGTCAAAAAGTTAGGAAATTATGCATGTCAGTGTATAGTAATAATAAATTAAAAATACTTGTAAATGGCTGGTTAAGTCAAGAGGTACATATGAAGAGTGGTGTAAGACAAGGATGTCAGATCAGTTGTATACTCTTTGCATTAGTTATGCATGTGATAGCATGTAAAATAAATTACAAAATGAAGGAGGTGGGGTATACAACAACTAAAAGGTTAAGAATTCCAGTTCTGTTAACATATGCAGATGACATTATAAGAACTGCAAAAAATGGATAAAAGAAGTAATAATTTACACAAATGAGTGTTATAGAGATGATGGGGTGGCTTTAAATAAAGAGAAAAGTAAATGTTTAGGTGATGTAGTAAAGATTGGTAGTATATATTTTATAATGAATTACATTTCTGTGTTAGGTATAAATTTTGGGGATAAAGATGTAAGTAGAACTCAGTTGGGAAAAAATAGAAAAAATAAAGCAAACATGTCCTTTCTAGAGAACATATAAATTATCATTCTAAAAAAATGCTTATTTGATAAATTCAGTACTGATGGGAAAATAGATACTTACCAGGTGTATTTATGTTGCCAACAGCATTTGAAAAGGAATTACTACAGATGGTATTTTCATTTATATGGGGTTCTAGATTAAACCCATTAAAAACAGGAGTTTTGGAAGTAAATAAAGAAGAAGGAGGTTTAGGGTTAATTAACCCAGTGGTGTATGCCACTTCATTAAATTTGTAAAGTGTTAAAGTGGATAAATGAAAAATATGAGAGATAAGTAGTAAAACTGTACAAATGTAAATACAATACATTGTGGGGTAAGGTAAAAAAGAGTAAAAGAGAAAAACAGTGTATAAATGAAGAAATAAAATGTTATCAAGAAAAAAATATTTTTGTGGAAAATAAAACCTGATGATATAGAAAATGATAGAAAAGTATAGTATAAGAATGTAATAATAAAATATTACTATGTAAAACCATGGGAAAATCTAACAAATGAAAAAATTAAGGCTATACAAATAAGAAGCAAATGATGTAATCAGAAAGTAGAATGTCAAGATTTTTTTGAAAACTGAAAATCGATAAATTGTCAGTAAAATGAAATATGCCATATAAAAAGAAAAGTGAATATGTTTATATTGTTACGAAGAAGAAACTAAGGAACATGTTTTTAAAATGTAAGAGAGTAAAAAAAAGTTATGGAGAGATATATGTAAAGAAGATTTTGTGAAGATATAAAATAAGTGGATAAAATAAACATGGATATGATTAAATATGGATATTATAAGAACTGAAGTAAAGAATATATTAAAAGAGTAGATCAAAAGTAATTTTATTTTATATGGGCTATAAGGAATGAAAAATAAGAGAAATTCTGTTTAATGATAAATGGATTTTAGCAACAATATTAAGTAAAATCAAATAGTGATTATGGCAAAAGGACTGGTGGTCTAATAAGGATGAAAATTTAGCATGAATGTAAAGGAAAATATGAATATTTATAAACAGATTTGTATATTTACATATTTGTATATATGTAAATATCTGTAAATATCTAAATAGATTGTAAATAAGAGTTATTTTTCTATACAAATAAAGGACCCCACTCTGTAATGGTTATGCAGAGGGATTGCTTCTGATGTAACACTCCTTGCTTCCATTCTGAGTGCAGTGACAGCTCAGAAAAGCAGGGAGAAAACAGAAAGTTTAAAAAAATAGATGCAGTTGAGAGTCAGAAAATGGCAGGAAATGATGCGGCCAGTAATGGAGATTGCAGTGGTGAAAGTGTTTAATGCTGTAGGAAAGGCAAGTGAGCCTTGTAGAGAGTGAGATGGTGTTGCTAACGGGCCTATATTAGATATTTGAATGTTTAAATGTTCGAATCACTAAAGAACGAACTTTAGTGATCAAATGCTTAAATGTTCGAATATCTATAAAAATAACATTTAAAAAAATAAAGAAAAAGAAAAGGGTTTAAGCAGGGGGTCAAGCCTCCTGCACCCCCCGCTACTTAAATATACCAACTCCGAGATCGCACTTCAGTGTGCTGCAGTGCGGAAATGGAAAATTTCCCATTTCCTACACTGTAGAGCGATCTTGGAGTTGGTATATTTAAGTAGCGGTGGGTTGGGGTGTGCCGGGGTGGCTTGCTCCCCTGCTTACACCCTTTAGTTTTTCTTTTTATTATTATTTTTTTAATTTTTATATATATTCGAACATTTAAGCGTTCGTTCACTAAAGTTTGTTATTTAGTGATTTGAACATTTAAATGTTCGAGTATCTAATATAGACCCATTGCTAACAAATTAGAAAAGGCAGTTGAGCCTTTTCTCTGGCAGTGTGTAGATCTGAAAGAAGAGGCAGTCATTCCTTTGATTGATTCAGAGATTATTTTTCAACAAAATCTCTTTGAGGAAGAGGTATCAAAACAAGAATGTGTTGTAAAAACCTCCAGTTGTGATGAGTGGCATGGTGGATTTGAATGAAGTGAAGAGTGGTAAAGATGTGTCTTTGGGTGAGTTTATTGATAAAACTGAGAAGGAGGATTTTTAACAAGCAGAAGAGTCAACAGAGATAGGAACATCATATGTATTTTGCTGGTATAAAAAGATTACCTTCGTGTAAATTTCTGCATTTCATTGCTAGAATCTCCATTTTGCCTGACAGAGTGCTTCTCAAACAATCTGGAAATATAGAGCTGATAAGTATATTTTTTGCACTTTAACTGTTCAGTGTTCTGCACTGTCTTTATTTTTGCTTGACTGAATTATTTACTTGTTTGTTTTGTCTGTGTATGCATTTATATATTTGCTAACCTGTGGCCGAATTTTATTTTTCTCCTACATTCTCACCCAACTGCTGTTGTGTTCTTAAAGTTGGTGTCTTTTGTAGTTGCCCACTCCTACTGTAAGTTTGATCTGGAACACTCCTCCCAGTCCCAGCTCATTAGCTCATTCTACCTAATAGAGAGATCATTTGGGAAGGCCAAACCCCTTAGTCCCTTAACCTTGAATTATCTTTTGTTCTTCCTCTTTCCCTTTCCAAAAAAAAAACCTTATTCAGCTGCTTATATTTTGTATGTGTTTGTATTTCTTCCTAATACTCTGTTACTATATCTTGCTTTTTCCTGCTACTTGCTACTTGTTCTCTAAAGTGTTCAACTGCATCTTTTATGTTGCATTTATTACTACTTGTTTATAGCCTGTCTAAATTAAGTATTATTCTAAGCCTCTTAGTTTTTGTTTACGCACTTCAGCTTTAGGCCCATCCCTTAGCTTTCCTTAGGCTTTCTCCTTTAGATTCTGACAAATAGGGATGGACAGTTTCCTACAGTTTCTCCTGCCAATCTGGTTCATATGGGCATCCTGAGACAGTGTAGCAGCTGCCTCATGCACACTGGCAACCATCTACTACTACCACCTAGGAACACAATCTGTGAGAGATGCAATTACATTAGGAACCTAGAGTCAATGTTCTCCCCCTCTCAAGCCAGTATATCTGGCACTGAAGAGGTTGTCAACACAATCACTACACCTCAAACACCACCCAAACCTATACAACACACACCCACATATGCAGAGGCCCTCAACATAAACATACACAAACAAAGGAGACCCCCGAGGCAAAAACACATGCGATCTCCACAACCCTCCACACCACATACCATGCATAGTGCACACACCTGTGTCTCTCAGCCACTAAGGCTTCACCATAAACCCAACATATTAGTCATAGGAAAGTCCATTGTGAGACACACAGATGTGCATCTCACCAGGCTGGATAAGGAGAAAGTCACGGTTAGTTGTCTGTCAGGTGCCAGAATCCACCATATCACATATGCACTCAAGTCTCTCAACATAGTCCATGTTGGCGTGAATGATTTGAGATGTACCTCCCTGGACTATATGAAGAGAGACATGATTGAGCTCACTGATTATGTGTTCCAGGCAGGTATGTGCTTAACCTTAAGCACCATTCTGTCACCATCCAGAATGATGCCTCAATACAAACAAAAAATGATTGACTTTAACAATTGGCTTAGTTTCTGGTGTCATTCCAGTGGGATCCAGTACTTGACAGCCTGGGAAGATAAGACTGACATACCACAATGGCCTGCATCTGTCTCACCTGGGCTTCAGGCTTCTGGTAAAGGCTCTTGCTTCCCCCCATAAGTGCCATTTTTTTAAAAAAAGGGATGAGGTTAAAACTACCAACATAAAAATTTCAACAAAACACAAATTAAAAGTTATGCTGCTAAACGCTAGGAGACTAAACAGGAAACTGCATTCATTTCAAGCATTCTTAACCCTGGAAAATGCTGAGATATGTTCAGTCACATAAAAATGGTTCAAAGTTGTGGAGAGCACTCCAGCCTTACCTGGTTACTCATCCTATCATACATTCAGACCCCAAACTGTGGGCAGTAAAGCCAAAGGAGGTGGAGATTCAATATACATTAAAGACATATACACCTCCAGGTTGGTCAAACTGTATGACACACAGGAGACACTCCAGGTGCACTTAAGCATTGACAAGACCCCTATTCAAATCATAGCTAGCTACCAGCCCCCAAATCTGACTCAAGATGCCCAATCAGCCTATCTGGACCTGTTTAAATCTTTCAAGATTCAACCCTTTAGCCTGATCCCGGGTTACTTTAACTACCCAAACATAGACTGGAAGAACTACTCATGCCAAAACACAAATGCCCAGAGACTCCCTCATTTTGTCTGCAGCATCCCTACAGTATCATCCTCCCTGGTAAGATCCGACTATAAAGCGGTCCTTTTGAAGTCACCATCTCCCCCGACTCCCTTTAGCTAGGTCCAGATATGAAAGATTCTCCAAAGTTGTCTCCTGACAGATTGTATAAACAGCTTTACAGCCCCCCCCCCCCATAGGAACTGGCACCAATATCCAAAACTTCACCAAGCACTATAAGAGCATTTATATAGATGCATGGAATCATGAATACCCAACAGGGCTAAATCATCCTCCGCAAGGAAGAGTAAACCTGTCTGGTGGACATCTGCAATAAATTAACTTTATAACAAAAGGAAAAAATTGTTGTCCAAGACAAAGAAGTAGCAGGTGCCCAACTGGAAGTGATATCTCCTTAGCCTTAACAAGCAAATGAGAGCACTAGTGAAATCCTCCAAAGCAAACTTCGAGTCAAAATTGACCACATCTTCTAGAGACAATCATAAGACCTTCTTCACAAATGTCTGCAACCTCAAAGGAAGCACCCAGATCTGTTCAGAACTGGTGATCAAGGGTACCACATATACAAATGCCATAGATATAGCAAACTTGCTGTCTGACAGATTCAGCAAAAAGTTCACCCCTCTGTCCGCCCATCAGTAAATCAGGACATCTCCAGTACCTGTCCCCTTCTCTTTATATCTAGGGAACAGGTCATCACTGCTCTCTCAAAGGCAAAAACATACAGCTTCCATGGGACCCGACAATATATCAGGCTGCATCCTATGTGAACTCAGCCAGTAACTTGCAGCACCATTATGCACCCTATTCAACCAAAACCTGATTACTGGATTCATCCGAGCCAAGTGGAGGACAGCCACTGTCATCCCTTTGCACAAAGGTGGAGCATCCACCAATCCTGGAAATTATAGATCCGTCAGTCTAACTAGCCTGATCTACAAGGCCATGAAATGGATTATCATGGACCTCATTAACAAGGACATTGTTAACCTCCAAACACTTGATCCCAGATGGTTTGGCTTTGTCAAGGGAAGGTCATGTCTGTTAAATGTGGTCACCTTCTTTAAGACAGTCACCAAAGCCATGGACAAGGGGAAGATGGTGCACACTGCCTACCTTGACCTGGCCAAAGCCATTGATACTATTCCTCACTCAGGCATAATAGATAAACTCTCTCAACTAGGCATCAATAAGTATGTTACCAGATGGATAACAAACTGGCTCACTGATAGAACCCACCTAGTCAAAATAGAAGTCACCTCAAGCAGTAGACCCATAACAAGTGGCTTACTCCAGGGTTCGGTCGTGGGGCCTCTGTTATTTGGGATATACTTTTATGAGGTGCAGGCCAAAACTAGTGGTCTATGGATGACCAAGTCTGCAGATGACTGCAAGTTGGGTGCTGTCATCAATTCCCATAGTGATGTGATATCCTCCAAGAGGGTCTCACTCAGACAAATGACTGTGCCAGAAATATGGCCTCAAGCTGAATATAAAAAAAAATGCATCATAATCTCCTTTGGGGAGAGTGATATCCCCACAAATGATCATATTAATAACAATGCCCTAAGGACACAATCAGTTGTGAGGGATTTGGGCACCCAGGTTGATAGCAACCTGACTTTTGACCACCATGTTGCTTCCATTATATGTAAAGCCTTCTACATGGCCCACCTCATAAGTAAGGGTATCTCATCCAGGGACAAGGAGGTCATAACATCCCTTTATTCTTCCATCATAAGGTCCATTATTGAGTACAATGCCCCTTTCGGCATGCACCTCGCAAAGCACATGCAGCAGCTGGAGAGACCACAGAGGTTCCTCACCAGGAGATACCAGGGCCTCAAACATCTACCATACACAGATAGGCTAAAAGCTCTATCCCTCTACTCAGTTTCATACAGACTCCTCAGAGGTGACCTCTGGCATACAAGGTGATCACGGACCCTGCCTTGATAGAACTGCTGCATATCCACAAGTCAAGCACCACTCGAGTAACCCACATGCATGGGCTCAACCTGCTATGTGACATCAACAGGACTTGTTGACAGGATACATTTGTGTCCCAGGGACTCCCCCATCTTTGGAGCAGACTCCCTCTCCATGTCAAGCAAAGTACCTCTTTACCCCTTTTTAAGCCCAACCTGGATAACTGGATGGGAAACAGAAAATACACCCCTGGGATTCCACCCATGTCCCTGCTGGACAGGGGCATTGGGTGCTGACTTGTCTAAACATGGGCTAAACTCTTGACTAGGCTTATAAGAGCCTCAGGGCCAATAGCCTAGTAACTTCCTATGGTCCTATGCAGAGATAGTGAATGTTGGAAATGAAACGAGGAAAGAAGAAAAAGTAAGAGGTGTAACAAAGAGAGACTATTTACAGTACATATTTAAAAGAAGGATGATACTGAATTGGACAGATATAAGGTATTGGCTGAAGTAATTCCAACATTAGGAGTGTCACATGTGAAGTAAAATGTTTTATACATACAATGAGACATTTTGTGACATTATTTATGAGACTGAAATAATGGAAAATTTTCTAGAAGAATATGAAAAAAAGAAAAAACTGTATGCCATGGAATTCATATGTATTCAAAACTTTTTATAGAAATACAAAGAAAAAGATTAATATACAATTAATGTACAATTTAGGACTGAAGTAGAAAAAGAGACTTTAAAAATGACATTTATTAAAGTTATGCAAAGATGTATTGGATATGTCAAAAGTATGTGATAACTGAGGTTTGTGGAATGGAGTTTGGGATTGCAATGTGATTTTGAAAATTGAAAATGAGAATATTGTACATATTTCAAGCATTATAAATATTGAAGTAGATGAAGGCATGGTGAAATATTGGGGACAGCCTAAAACATGTTTTCTATGTGGAAAATCTGATCATTTGACTAATAAATGTGTTAAAAGATGTTTTTATGTGGAAAGATAGGGCGTGATATAAGGAACTGTGAATTATGATGTTATAAATGTAATAAAGAAGGACATTTAGGGGTGAAATGTGAAGAAAATGTAAGTGAGATAGAGTCAGAAATAGTAGAGACTTTAGCAGATCAAAGACAAAAGTATGAACATGTAGGGAAAGAGTTAGAAATGGTGGGAAGCAAATAGAACAAGAAAAAAAAAACAAGTATACTAGATAAAGGGCAAAATTTGCAAAAAAAAAGAGAATGAAGGATTTAAAATAGATAAAAGTGTGGAAGAAGAGTCAGGGTTAAAGGATGGTGAACATTTAAATGGAATTTAGTTAAACAAAAAAGAAATTATATTGGTAAATAGGTGCAGGAGACAAAAAGAAAAATTACAGAAGGGTTTAAGAAAGAAAAAAGAAGGGGTAAAGGATGATTATGATTGTAATAAAACAATATCATTTGTAAAGTCTTAATACTAAATGATAAAAGTTTAAAAAGTCAGTATGGAGAATATGGATTTTTGAGTGCTGTAAATAGCATCTCATTTTAGAAGACATTAGATATTTAGCACAAAAAGAGCGATGTCAAATGGAAGTGTGATAGGAAAAATGTGATATGGAATTTAGGGAG
Source organism: Protopterus annectens (assembly GCF_019279795.1). NCBI lineage: Eukaryota > Metazoa > Chordata > Ceratodontiformes > Protopteridae > Protopterus > Protopterus annectens. The sequence goes on from NC_056739.1 coordinate 891,006,934, forward strand.
AGACACTTGTTCTGGGATACTTATTTTGTATAAAGATACAATAGAATTATAGACATTGTACTTGTAATAGTGGAGAGAACAATTGACATAAGATGGAAGGATCAGATTTTTAGAATTATTGCAATTTATGCTTGTGTGGCAAAAAGAGAAAGGAAGAGATGTTTAGAAACATTATTCAATATGTAGCAATAAATACTGAAATAATTGTAGTAGGAGATTTTAACTGGAATTTAAAACAGTAGAAAAAGAAAGCCTATGATGTTAAAGTAGTATTTGATATTATAAAATATAGACAATTAAGAATTTTTGAAGAAAAGTATGTGGGCATACAGTAGAGGAGAAAATAGGGCTGAAATAGACAAATTTTTAATTTCAGCGGGTTTATTAATAATAGAAGAAGGTGTTCGTATGACAGGTTTTTCAGATCATCAGGCACTCTGGGTTGTGATAAAATGAAATTCCAAGCATATAAGAATAGGGAAGAATTTGAAAAGAATGAAGTGAAATGGGATGATAAAGGGAAATCTGATATACTGAAGTTATAGCAAGAACATGTGGAAATTAGTATAAAAGGAGTTATTAATATGGAAAAAAAAGAAAAAGAAAATGAGAAAAGTAAAGTATAAGAAGTTAAGTAATGATACTATCTATAATTTAGAAAAGAATAATACATGTTTTTTATTAAAAAACAAAAGTTATACAAGTTAAATAAGACAAAAAATAGAACATTGATTGTATAAGCAAAGATTTTTTGTAGGGAAAAACGAAGAAATTGCGGGTCTATATTAGATATTCGAACGTTTAAAAGTTTGAATCACTAAAGAACAAACTTTAGTGATAGAACTTTTAAAAGTTTGAATATATATAAAAATTAAAAAAAAAGTAAAAAAAAGAAAAGCTAAAGGGTGTGAGCAGGGGGGCAAGCCCCCTTGCACCCCCACACCCCCCACTACTTAAATATAGCAACTCCAACATCATGCTACAGTGAAACCGAAAGTGTGATAAGAGACCTTGGGACACAGGTGGACAATAGTCTCTCCTTTGATAATCACATTGCCACAGTAGTCAGGAAATCATTCTACGTGGCACACCTCATCACAAAATGTTTCTCATCCAGAAAAAAAGAGGTCATTGTTCCCCTCTACTCATCACTCATTAGACCCATTATAGAGTACAACGCCCCTTTTCGTATGTACCCCACAAGGCATCTACAACAACTGGAAAGGCCACAGAAATACCTCACAAAGAGGATTACTGGCCTCAAACAGATGCCCTACACAGACCGTCTAAAAAAACTCCAGCTTTACTCCGTCACATATCGCCTACTCAGAGGTGATCTCTGCCTAACATACAAAGCTATGTCAAACCCAGAGCTGTTGAACATGCTCCACTTAAATAAATCCCAATCCCTCCGAGCTACACAGTTTAGGGACCTAAACCTTATCACCACAATAAACAGAACACGCCAGAGGGATAGATTCCTGTCCCAGAGACTTCCCATACTGTGGAATAAACTACCTATCTTTATCAAACAAATCTCCTCATTAGCACTCTTCAAGAAAAATCTTGATGACTGGATGGGAAATAGGAAATTCACCCTGGGGATCACTTCTGTGGCTCTACTCGACAGTGACACAGGAAAATAATTTTAATGGGTGGCAAAAGCGAGGGTACTTTTTTGGCTGGGCTTGTATAGGCCCCAGGGCTGATAGCCTAGTAGCTACCTATGAACCTACAAAAATATAAAAAGAAAGAGAAAGCTGCAAAAAAAAAATACAGGAATTGATAAACTGTGGTAAATTACCTGTTTTGAACAAATGTCAATAGACTTATAGAAGGCATCACTTGGATTTGAACTTGATTATTTTGTATTATTGGCTTGGGGGTATCAGATGGTGATACAGCTGTGATGAGTTTTTCAGACCATTTAACAATATGTATGGAGGTGATGGAGAACAGGGGGTATATTAATGTAGAAGAGGAAATAAAAAGAATAAATGAGAAATTATGCGATGAAATTGAACAGTAGGAAGTATTGTGGTTATGGAAGACTCATATGATCATAAACGATTTGTATAAAAACTGGTCTGAGTGATAGACTGAACTTAAAATGAACTACAAAAACTGTTTTTTTTTTCAGTGGTAGGGTGATGTAAGAAAAGAAGAGAAAGTGAAGTATGGGAACGTTTATAGAAGTGTGAGAAAATAATACAAAAATGTGCAATGATATGAAAAAAGAAATAAAAGAAATGGATTAAAAAATTAAGGCATTACTGTTCAGACACAGATATTATTTACAGCCTAGAAGGCTAGACATATCTAATATCTGGGTAGAATAGTAATGGAGGGCATTAGTATAATGACAGAAATTAAAAATGTAAAATAAGAGGTAAAAGAACACAAGAGTGAAAAATGAGTATTGCAGTACAGCATGTGGAAATTATATATAAGATTATAAGAATGGAAAATAAGACAAAATGGAAAGTAAAGACTTCTCCAGAATAAGTTAAGGAAGAAACTGAAAAAGAAATTAGTATTAGTGAATTGGATGAAGTACATACTTACACTGATTCAGGCCATGGTGGTGCAGTGGTTAGCATTATCGCCTCAGGGCAAGAAGTTCTCCCATTCGATTCTTGGCTGGAGAGCCTTCTGTGTGGAGTCTGCATGTCCTCCCCACAGTCGAGTGATGTATAAAGACATGCAGGTAGATGCTTGCATGAATGGGTGTGTGTTTTTTGAAGGTTGGGCATTGGGCTGGCAACTCAGCACCATAAAAATCCACTGCCAATCATTAGCGGACCGGAGTTCTGCTGTGGCGACCCCTAACCGGGAAAAGCCGAAAGGCTTTTTACATACTTATACTGATTCACTATCAGGCACAGATGGTACAGGTTATGGAATATACAATAAATTAAAGGACTGTCAAAGACTGCGTTTCATAAATATTCTGAATGAATGGTTGAAGGAAAAGTTTGTTTATGAACAGTTATGTAGTGGAATATGAAATTTATATGGAAAAAAGATGAGAGTAATGAAACATGGTTTATGGGAATAATGCTGAGGAGAATGGAAAAAAGGTGAGGGATATTATAGAAGGAAGTATATATGTTGTGAAAGGAAAGTGATGTTAAGAGCTGTTATTGGTCATGAGAGAAATTGTGCATGATGCTATAAGTAAAAAGAAGTATGTGAAACGTATGGTACATGATATTAGCAAAGTATTCAGTACAGCAAGACATGCTGTTTAGTGGGATGTTATGAAGAAACATGGAATAGATAAAAAATATGAGAGTGTGTATGTCAGTATATTAGAATATCTTAACAGAGTGAGAGTGTTACTGATTGGGTGGCTGAGTAAAGAAATATGCATGAAGTATGGTTTAAAATAAAGATATCTGTTCTGGAGTGGAATGTTGTTTGCACTGGTAATGAATGTGATAGTGAGTGAAGTAGCTTATAAAATGAAAGTTGCTAGATATGTGATGAAAAAGGAGGTGGTGATACTAGTAGTTTTGACATATACAGACAATATAGTTGTAGTTGCTAAGAACAAAATATGGATGAGGGAAGTACTGGTTTGTCTGAATGGATAGTTAAAGGAAATGGGAATGACCTTGAATAAAGATAAAAGTAAGGGATTGAGTGATGTGCTAAAAATTGGGGAGTGTATTTTTCAATGAATGGAGTGTCTTTGCTAGGAATAATATTTGGAGAAAATAATGTTGTTATATACGATGGGAAGGTTTAATAAAATAAATGAAAGAAGTGTACCTTCTGTGGAGCATGTATAAACTAGCACTGAAAAAAAGGTTTATCTGATGAATTCACTATCAGTCGAAAATATCATATATGTCAAATATTCATATAATCCCAGTAAAATATGAAAAAAAAATTGTGAAATTGGTGCAGTCTTTCAACTGGTGTCCAAGATTAAACCCAGTGAAAAGAGATGTGTAGTATATGAGTGAAGATGAAGGAGGACTGGTGTTACTAAATCCAGCTGTTTATTCTACTTCTTTAAGCTTGCATAGAGTATTAAAGTGGGTAAAGTAAGATAATGCAATTTTAATGGTGACAGCATGTAAATATAAGTACAAAAAGTTATAGTTGATGACAACAATAAGAAAAAGAGAAAAAATAATATGTAAATCTAAAAATTTAAATGTATCAAGTAAAAAATGCTAACATAAAAAATAAAAAAATGATGATTTTGAGAAAAACAGAAAGATGTGGCATAATTATGTGATAAAACAAAATTATTATGTAAATCCATGTGAAATTTATCAGAATATGTGATTAAAGCCATTAAAGTAAGGAAACTGTGGTGTACTAAGATAGTAGAATGTTAAGATTTCATATGGAGACTGGTAATAAATAAGTTACCAGTAAAGGGGAATATAAATGAAAGTTGAAAGAGTGTGTTTATTTTGTGTGGTGGAAGAGACAACAGAGTATGCATTTTAAATGTTAAAGAGTAGTGAACCTCTAGAAAAAAGTTGTGTAAAGAAAATTATTAATGACATAAACAATATAGATACGAATATAATTATGCATATATAGTATAAGAATAAGACAAAAGAATATGTGTAAAAGGTAAATAACAATGTATTTTATACAATAAAGTTATTTGGAATGAAAGACTGGATGAGATTTTGTTTAATAGAAAATGGATTTTGGCAGATATATTGCAAAAAATCATATTAGGGTTGTAGAAGAAGGAGTGGGGTTAGTTATGGAAGAAGATGTTATAACAAAAAATATACATTTTTAGAAATAGAAATGCATGTGTGTGTCTGTGTACCTGTAACTATGTAAATAATGTGTTTTTATACTGTCTTAACTAAACAACCCTACTCTTTTTGATAGGTGCTGTGGGAACTATTACATTATCCTGAACTACCACCAACTCAAGTAGCTGGGACCTTGGTTTAATATCTTACATGAAGGGTTATACACACAGGAGTGCAGTACCCTCATTATGCTGAACTATAGCATTAGCAATCCATCTACCTCATGTAGGAAGAGAACCCACATCCTTCTGCACTAAAGGTGAGTGTGCTACCTAATGCACCACTGACATTAACAAATTGCCATTAGTGTAAGCAATCCAAACTTCCTTAGCAAACTCCAACATAGATTCAGAATAAAACAAGTTATTCATTAACTGTCTGAATTATGCAATACTATATTTGAATAACCATACATGAACAACTATGAAGGTATGACTGAAATAATGATAGTATATATGGTTAATTTGAAAGCTCTCTAATATAACATTGAAAGTCATTATGCTAACTCACACTTAACATACTAAAGCAGTGTAAGTTAAGTGTAAAACTAGGCTATAACAGTTGTTGCTGTGTCTTTCGGCTTTTCCCGGTTGGGGGTCGCCACAGCGGAACTCCGGTCCGCTAATGATTGGCAGTTGATTTTTACGTGCTGAGTCGCCAGCCCTGACGCACAACCTTCAACGAAGGTAGGCCCATTCACGCATGTCTCCACGCAGAAGACACTCTAGCTGAGAATCAAACCGGACAGCGTCTTACTGTGAGGCGACAACGCTACCGCAGCACCACCAATGTCTTAAAAATATCTTAAAAAACGTAAACTGTACATTGAATTATTAATACTTTTTAAATTTCTAAAAACAAAGAGGAGAAAACAATAGTGAGCCAAAATAAAATAAGGAATGTATAGTTTGTAATCAAGCAACTGTAAAATAATGTAGGATTAGAGACATTTTTGGTATGAACCGTGGCAAAAATAGTAAACAAAGGCTGAGCAAGTGAAGCTCAATATCTTCATCATTGCACTAAAAAGACAAGAAATGTGCACCCAGAGGTGGAAGACATTCAGGTTAGAGCTAACTTAAATGAAAGACTCCCAACACAAAATATGGCTATTTAGTCCAAATATCAAACTTCCAAACATGGACTTATTTCCATAATCTGATAGTGAAACTTCCAGGAAGTGAGCATTTATTCCAGAGCAGTTTCAGCTGTCTTGCTTCTGCTTAATTTGGTCCTTCCCAGGTCTATGTAATTTTCTATGTGTTGAGCATTATTATAATGGGGAAGATCTTCTTCCCATTAAGCACATTTAGAGATACATACTCTGTTTTTTTCTTTGAATCTTAAGTTTTTTATGATTGTATTAAGGATTGGTTGATGTTCTTTTTTAAGCTATTTTAATATGTGACTAAAGCTTTTGCATTATTTAATCAGGTTAACAGAATAATCTTTGTCCAAATGAATAACATTCTTTTTATAGCTAGTTTTCCCTTTAGACTATGTACTTTATAATGTTTATTGTAGGTGGTTTTCTAGGAGTGCAAAAGCAGGAGATCTATGTGTCCTCTCAAGGTTTCCATTAATGTCACTGTCGTCCCTGTACACTGCTATGAGCCATTTGTTTAAAACAGTTTGTATGTGTCTTGTTTCCTCTTTTTTCTAGTATTCCAAAACTCTAATTTATTTCTTACAGCTCTGTTTCCATAAACATATAATTTATTACTTGCTATTATAAGTCCAGTGTCTGCATCTGTGGTAGCCTTTTGCATATCACTCACTATTGCTTTTAAATCCAAATACTTATTTGACATAGCTTGTCTGGAATATATTCATTTGGTTGAAAATCTCAAAATATTGAAACCCAAAATGTTGAAAACTCAGAATATTGATAATGGCATAGTCACCTTTTCCATATTGATATGCTATCCTGGAATCTGTATATATAATTAACAAGTGATGTGGTGGAGGTGCAGCCCCCCCCAACATGAGGGTGCAGAGGGCATCCCTTGCATTAAATAGGTTTTCAATATTATGGGCCGGATTCACGAAACCTCCATGTAAGACTTAATATGTCTTACTCGGAGGCTGCAGTTGAATGGTATGACATCAGCATGCCATGCATATTCATGAGGGCATGCTGAATCATACCCTAGGCTAACACGGTCCATGTAGGAAAGTAGGGGGTGTGTCCGAATGCTGAGTACTGCAAAGGGACACACCAACAGAAGAGTCAGAGGCCTGAAAGTAAACACCCATGAACGAATCCTTAGAAATGTCAAGGAACACAACACCACACATCCCCACAGACTATAAACCCTACTGAAAATGTGTAAAACGTAAAAATAGCAGTTTCATTTTTTTTTATAATTTCAAAAATGTATGCCCGCATTTGCGCTTCTTGTGGTATGCCCTTCACTCAGCCACAGTTAGCAGACATTGAAAAGCATATAAGATCTACATGTGCAAATTAAACCAAGTAGCAATAGTGTAGCGGTAGAGACGTTGGCCAAAGAGGAGGTAGTCACGGTTCAAGCCCCCACAACATCATTCACCATTTTTATTTAAATAAGTATGAAACAATCCCCTGACATATATATATATATATATATATATATATATATATATATATATATATATATATATATATATAAAACTATAATTTAAGTAAAATGTAATGAAATGGTGGGCCATGTATTTGTGAAGAAATCTGACAGAATAATTTATAAAAAAAGGATTATAATTGCCCATAGCTGAGCAGCGCTTTAACAAGCTGCATATGAGTGCCCGTAGGTGAGCAGCGCTTTAACAAGCTGCATATGAGTGCCCGGAGGTGAGCAGCGCTTTAACAAGCTGCATATAAGTGCCCGGAGGTGAGCAGTGCTTTAACAAGCTTAATATGAGTGCCTGTAGCTCAGCAGCACTTCACCCAGCATAATATGAGTGCTCATAGCTAAATAATGCATTACCCAGCGTAAGCCGTTTGCGTGGAGCTGTGCAGCGCGCCAACCAGCTTACCGGCGGGCTGCATTGGGCAAGCTGTATCAAAGCTGCCTTTACACAGGCACACCTCCTAGCCTGTCTAGACAGTAGTAAAATAAAAAAAGAAATGCCAAGGGTCGAACCCGGGATACTGTGCACCATAGTCAAAGTACTGAACCACTAAGCCATGACAGTTGTACTGAGAAACACAGTATTAGCATATATATAGGAATGAATGAAAATAGAACCATGACAAAGCAGGTTTGCTTTAAGCTGATAAATATCCAAAATGGCCAATCAGAGATAAGTGTGGGAAAACTGGCATATATAAGCCCCATAGGCGGGAATCACACCATAACTGATTGTGGTACCCATTTTCAGTCAGGATGGCAGGTGCAGGATAGGGAAATCACTTTAGAGCACAAAGGTGGGGTGTTGAGGAGTCAAAATATATGGTTTGGCTCCTAGTCCATGATCATGAAGCACAACTCATGCAGGGCCAGGTTCAATGAGGTGTGTATAAGGCAGAGGCGTGGAACTGGTTGGCACATGATCTCACCAGTGCCACAGGCATTCCAAGGACTGGTGAACAGGTCCATCACCACCATGCGGACCTGAAGCGACGTAAGGAGGACCAACTGAACCGTTGGATCCAGGAGGCCTGCCAAATGCCCAATGCCCCACTACTGAGTAAGTATCCATGTAATTACGTATGTAAGAAATGCTATCCTAGCCTATAGTATGGAGAGGTTTGTTCCAATATTCCTTCATTTATATTACAGCTGCAGGTGTTCGTTCCGCGAATCGGCGAGCCTATGCTGATAGGCTGCTGAGGTTGCACCACCAGGCACATTAGTAATTAATTAGCTGGTATTGTTATAGAATATAAGTGAGACAGACTGTAAAAGAGTTCACTGTTGTAACCCAGTAATAAAGGTGAAATAAGCCTAGAATAAAGATTCTGCTAGTATTGTAAGATTAGATGAGTGATGCAGCCTGGAAAAGAGTGTATTGCAATCCAGTAATAAAGATTAAACAAGTCTCAAATAGAGTTTCCACCTGTATTGTAATATCAGATAACTGCTTCAGCCTGAAAATGAGTGGTAATCAATCAACAAAGGATAACAAGTGTCGAATACATCCTTGTAAGTTCTGCCATATGAAATAAGTGAGTCAGCTGGAAAGGATTGTTGTAACCCAGTAATAAATGTTAATAAAGCCTGGAATTAAGTGCCATTCTGAAATGTAAATATAAAATAAATGAGAGAGTGTGAGAAAGACAGTTTGAAGCTACCAAGAAAGCTGTAATAAGTCTGGAATAAAGGTATACTGCAGTCACTACTTAATGAAATGAATGAGACAGCCACAACCAAAGAGTGCAATGTCTTAAATAAAGTACAGAACCTGGACTGTGTCCGTCCTACAATTTGGATATGTTGCTGTACCCTTGCATTATGGAGATAGTATGGTTGTATGAAATGCTGAACATCCACAGTTGTCTAGACCCATATAAATCAAATGTAGTAGGATGCTGTTCCTGAACACAGTCAGATATGAACATATATGAATAAAAATGGAATGTATATTAATGTAGCAGTAACATCCCCATCACCAACATTCCTAAGGTTACATACAGGAAACTGTACTAATACATGTAGGGGATATATATCTGCATCTACTAGGAATGTACAGTATATGTATAGTTAGTGTAAGTTGTTAATGTAATATTTCTCCACCCTACCCTATTTTCACAAATTATGCCATTCCACACTAAACTGGGTATGTGTATTCACAATTAATTCCCATGGACATTTGTCCTGTTGGTTCATACATATCTGCATGTACATTGATGCATGTGCCCTGTTCACATATCCAAACCTGATGGCCTGTTGCCACCAATCAACCCTGCATGCTGTTGGAATGTGCACTGTTGTTCTAAATATGCATGTGTTATGCTTGCTGCTCAATGTTCGAAATTCATGGGTGTTTGGTTAATGGGAATACTGATGCATGCTGTTACAACTAATTTTGAATGGTGTTGTTTGTTACTAACCAAAAATGCCATAAAATACTGCTAGACATAGGACAACAGGGAAGGCGGGTTCCGGCGGACCCACCTCTCCCACCTCAGCTGGCGAGTGCACCTGGCACCAGTGCCCAGGCCGGGACCTCCTCCTCCGGTGGCCCTGTGCCACCTTCAGGTGGAAGCGCTGCAGGGGATGGGGCTCGTCCCCCCTCTGCAAGCGTGGCCGGAGGAGAGCCTCCACTCACCCTCCATAGGGTCCGGTCTGTGGTGTGTAGTGAGATCAGGCGCTCTGTGACTGATCCCCTATGCCAGCTCGAGGCGAGAGTGGCGCAACTCACGGGTGTGCCTGCCCGTCCTATCCAGCCCCCAGCACAGCCCTGGTCTGGGCTGTGAAGGCGCAGTGGTAACTGCCCATGCATGGGGATCTCAGTTCCACTGTTGCCATCTGTGGGCTCATGGGCTCGAGATATCCAAACATCCGTCCCCGTCAATTGTGTTTACCCCCCACATGTGTCATACTCCGCCCCTGTATGCATCTTGTTTGTCTTGTCTGTTAACCTCCCCAACCTACCTCCCCAAATATACCTACTTCCTGTACCTCACATTCCACTCTCACCTGAAAAAAAATAAAAAAAGGGCACTCTGTTCCCACAAATAAATTACGCCCCATACATAGCTGCCCAATTCGCACACATGTCTGCTGGACATGTTAACTGATAATTCTAATTGGCAGTACAACATATTTTGTTGTCCTCACCCCTCTCTCAGGGGTGGAAGGTTTAAAATTTCACACCAAATTTCAAACATATGCACAGCTGTTGCTGATAAAGAAATGGGCAGCTATGGACCTTCCCTACACCCATCCTGCACATCCCGAGCTGGTTTCCCTATTGTCTTTCCCTCTTTGTGCCCCCTTTTTCACTACTTTCCTATTTCCCTATTTTCTTTTCTTTAAAAGAAATTAGCGCGGGTGTTAGCAGGAGTAAGCACTTTTAAGCAGTAGTCAGTGGGTGTGCGCTTGTGTGCGCTTAGCTAAGCATAGCTAAGCATCGCGCAAACTCGCGCAAACCTGCTTACAACTGCTTAAAAGTGCCTTAGTCACTCTGTATGACAAGGCCTGTAGTCTGCTCATCAGCAAAATAAAATACCCCTGTCAGTCTTGAACCCCGGAAACACTAGTCTGCATGAATTACCACTGAGCCACAGCAGATATACAAGAACTTGGTGCTGAAATAAATATATCATGAAATACAAGGAGTGAATGTAAAGGGAAAATAGGAAGGCCATTACACAAAGCTTGTTCTGTGTATCTTTACTGGCAATTCTTGTGGAATTGCATTACATTAGTGTGAGAAGAGAAACAGCCATGCTAGTAGGCATGGGTAATAATGTTACAGTAGCACCTTACAAACCCCACACAGTATCGGAGCGGGATAAACACCGCCATATTTGAATAGGTAAGAGGCCAGACCTCCCAACTGTGACTGATTTACAGGGATGTCCCTGATTTGCAAACAACTGTTACCTGTGCCCCACTGACTCCCTGTGAAATGTACTAACAGTAGGCAGAAAGGGGGGGGGGAATCCCACATAATGGTAACTGTCAATAAGTTAAAGTAGACACTACTTGCATGTTAGAAATGGTGTAGTAATACATATGCTCAAAATACCACACAGTCACAACTGCAGAATATCTGAAATATATCACAGGTGTATCCCACAGATATGTACCTTTCCCTGAGGCTGGTCAAATATATACCTGAGAGTATTTGAGGCCTGCAAGTGTCAGAAACACACAGGCATATCAGCCTGTCTGCTGTTACATACTCTGCGAATAGCTGTAGAATTACTTCCACAAGCATGCCCTTATGTAGGAGTACAACACAGAAATATCAAAGGATGTAGCCATCTAACATACTAATGACAGCACAGCAGTTCACAAGCACTGCATGTGCCTGATATTCATAATTGTTAGTACAATATACTTAGTTGTCCTCACCCCTCTCTCAGGGGTGGAAGGTTTCAAATGTCACAGCAAATGTCAAACATATGTACAGCTATTGCAGTTAAAGACATGTGCAGCTATGGACCTTCCCTACACCCAGCCTGCACATCCCTAGCTGGTGTCCCCACTGACTTCCATCTTACAACTGTTTCAAAGTGCCTTATTCACTCTGTATGACAAGGCCCTAGTACTGCTCAGCAGCAAAATAAAATACCCCTGTAAGTGTCAAAACCCAGACCTTGGGCTCACCAGACTGGATGAAGTGCCACCAAGCCACAGCAAACATATAAGAACTTAGTGTTGATAGAAATATATTATGCATTACAAGGAGTGAATGTAAATGGAAAATAGGAAAGCCATAGCAACACATTCCAGTAAAGACAAATATCAGGCATTCAAGGAGTGAATGTAAAGGGAAAATACAAAAGCCATAGCAACACATTGCAGGAACTACTGTTGTATGCCAGTTAATCCTCAAACCCCACAGGTAAGTACATACTCCCATGTAAACGGTGTTAGCATTAGCAGGTGTGAGTTAACATACACACTGAGAAGAGTGAACTGGAAGAAGCAACAGTCAGGTTTCAGTACAACATGCATTTCAGTGGCTACAACACAGCGTTAGATATGAGAGATATACCAACCTTCTGACTCACACAACAGTGTCCACAGCAAACCAGCATGGTCCCCACCTTGCAAAACTGAAAGGCCTACGCTTACCTAACCTATCATTTTATAGCAGTGTCCTGAAATCACAGTGAGAACTGCAATTACCACACAGCAGGCTGCATGCAATTACTAAATGCTGGCCACCAATTGGTGCAGAGGCCATCACATGCACATGTGCAGATACCTACAAAAGCAGCCTGTTCTGCCAGTCCACACATGCAATAATATCATTGCAGCAACTGGAGGGAGTGAGAGAGAGAGAGAGAGAGAGAGAGACAGAGACCAAAAAAAAAATAAAAAGCAAGCCAGCCAGCAAGCAAGCAAGCCAGCAAGCAATCCAGCAAGCTAGCAGAAAAAAACTGTCAGAGACAAAGGTAATGTAAACTACATAATCTAATAATCTACATACTGTGAACCCTCCATATGTGTTAGCAGTCTGTATCTATATGTATATGCAGATGTGCATAGGGCAAGGGACATACTGCAACTATTAGTGAAGGCTGGACATACATATGTAGTTGAAGGTTGCTATGTGCACATATCAATGTAGGTTGTAGTGTGTGGCATTGAAAACAGCATGCAGTGCAGGTATATGTCATGTAGTGGTGAACTTCTGTGGGACTGAGCCAGTGAGGCCTGCTACAGCTATATGGCCTGAGGGGGTCTACTTGACATGGTCGACAGTTCATACAGTCGACAGTTTATTTGATCGACAAGCATTTTAGGTGGCACACTAGTCTTGTAATCCCTGTACATGGTACGTGTCATCACAAAAGGTGTGTCAGCTAGGGAAATGTAAGTCAGTGTACCCCTCTACACCTCACAATGTCCTATGCAGTATGTACCTCCCATGAAAACTACAGCAAGTGGAAAGGCCACAGACATACATAACAAAGACTGATAATGCCCTCAAACATATTCCCTATGCAGACTGACACTGAAAACCACAGCTAGAGTGCCTTGCATACTTCCTACACAGGGGTTACCACTGCTGGACATACACAGTTATGTCACACCCATACCAGTTGGCCAACCACCATGGCAACATCTCACAATCCGTCCAGCCTACATGACCTAGGACCCTAATCCTTGTCACCGCACTAAACAGCACATGCTGGAGGTACAGGTTTCTATACACAAATATGCCATACCCTGGAGTAAACCACCCAGCATTAACAAACAAGGCTCCTTATTAGTAGATGTCATACATACCCCTGATGAATGTTATGGAGATAGGTAATATGCCCTGTGAGTCACCTCTGTGTAACCGTTTCACAGGAACAAGTAAAATCACATTACATGTGTCCCAAAGGGCAGGGTAGCATATGGCTAGGCTGCCCTAGGCCCAGGGCCAATAGCATAGTACCTACCTATGACACAATGCACACACACATGTACTCAGTGCAATACCAGCTATGTGACATTGAATAAGTTTGACACTGATTGTGTGCAAGGTCTGTAAAGGTGTGATAGCTTAGTGTGAGTTTGTGTCTGTCATGGTAGTTGGTGTCCTTGGTGTGAGGCCAGAGAAAGATGTGTCAGTTATCGGGATGCAAACATAGCAGATTGGCATATGTTGTGCCGTACTTCCCTGTGTATGACTGTGGTGTCCCATCGTAGGCAGAAGCAATACATGTATGCTCAGTAAGTGGTACTGCTGTTGAATCCAGCTCACATATGAACTGTTGTACTACCAGATGTTGTCGGCCTAAACACTACAGTATGGTGTATGTTCACATTCCCTGCTAACACTGTCTGGTGTGTTTCCTGTAGTCTTCACAGATTACATACCTCAAGCATAGGTATCTGTAAGTAGGGGCACACAGTACTATAAGGTACACAGTTAATGCTCATCTGTGTTGTCATACATTTTTGTGTTGTATGTATGTGTAATGTGTATGTAATGATGCCTGTACCATGGCCGCAATCACATGTGTGTTACAGGGTACGTGTGTACCTGGCAGCATGTATACTCTGTGACAGCAGTATGCTGGCTATAGTAACAACTGTGCACATATGTCAGGTAGGGGTATGGCATCAAAGACTAGGGTGGATTACCATTGAAACTGTAAATGCGCATTGCATACATTGCATGGGATGACAATATTCTTCATCCATTAGCTTGATACATACCCCCAGTGTGAGGTTGTGCATTGTATCCCGCACAGTGTGCCGAGTGCTTGTGTATACTAGTTTGTTGTATGACGTGTGGCAGGCACTGTCAGTTGTGGGCTGAGCACTGATATGTGGTATTGAACATGTGTATCTCCTGATAGACAGACAGATGCTATATATGGCAGTTAAGTGATATCAGTACATTAGAATATTAAGTGTGCCACATGACTTGCTCACATATTTGTTATTTCCTTCCAGGGTGATGGTGCATCAGCAAAACCCACCTTATACAGCAGCATATTACTGTGTGCTGTTTTCCAGGACCAGCCAGAACCAGCATGAGAGGGCTGCACTGTGGCAAGATCTTGTCCGTCGGGTAAATGACATAGGCATGCATAACCAGACATATGAGCAGGTACGCCATCACTGCAGTGATTTAATTAGACATGTCTGGCAGCATGCGTCTGATATCCACAGACAACAGCTTGCCACAGGCGGTGAGGTACCTATCCACCCCCCCCCTCACCAGTATGGAGGAGCACCTCCAAAGTGTTGTGGCTCCAGGCCAACAACAGCAACATCCACAAACATGTGTCATCATGGAGGCCGGAGCCACCCAGCATGTTGAAATGGAGCGTGCAGGTAACATGCCATATCAGTAGTTGACTGTTCTCTGTACTGGTAGTTTATGCATGTGTGAGATGTGTACTGTTTGTGTAGCTGTTAACCTGCCTATTCTTCTGCAAGATTGATATTCTGAGCATAATCTGTACACCTGTGAAAGCCACCTGTTGTACTACTGTACTTTATCATACTGACAGTATCAATGGCATAGTTGTGGCCACTGGCAATCACTCTCATATTTTTGCAGGTCCCTCTGGAGTGACAGCAAGGCAGCCAATCCATGCTGGTGAGTGTGTAATAACAATACTATTGCTAATGACATGTGCATGTCATATGGAGGTGTAGTCTGCGCACATGTAACACACCTACGCATAATGCATGCTGTGCATGTTTTCTGTGAGACTATGCATATCCCATTATTCTCAATAGCTGTCTCACTCACATGCAATACACAGAGCATGACACACATGTGTGGCAACACAGTACTGGACATTGTATAGGCATACCTGATACACATGTACACAACACACACATGTTTGGCATACACACTACACCTTAGCCTGCTACACATGTCCAATTATGACACCTGCTGTATGGCCACCCTTCAGTATCCCACTTATCATCTACGCAGCACACATAATATACCTGAGGGGTAGAGGCCTATCATGTCTTTGTGCAACAGTCTTGAACAAATAATATATTCATGTTAAGCAATGCTCACTATTGGCCACCTTACAAACCCATGTAACAAGTGGCTGTGTAACTGTGGATGTAGTCATGTTACTGCACGTCAGGTACAGCATGCTAGCTGCCTGTCTGGCACACATTATTATTGTTGACTGACCACAAGAAGCATGTTGATCATAGCTCACGTTACTACACCACATCCAGTTCCGCCGACCACAAAGGTACACATAGCAGTCATTGCATAGCACCATCATGTGTTGTGTGCGTGTGTGTGTGTGTGTGTGTGTGTGTGTGTGTGTGTGTGTGTGTGTGTGTGTGTGTGTGTGTGTGTGCAAATATATGCACCCACAGCTTGTAACACTTGCACAACATTGTTATGTCCTTGTACACATTGTGTCCCAGGGTGGAGACAATCACTGAACAACTACACACAAGCATCAAGTACACATATACTGTTATTAACAAGGGCTGTCTACACTTGCACTGCATGTTCCTGTGCAACACATATTCTGCATGCTGACACGTGTGCAGTGATGTTTTTCCTTGTGATACTGTCACCCACCCTAAAACAGTATTGTGTATGTGTTGGATTGCAGGTGTTTCTGTGTTTGTATCTGCTGTACTGAGGAGTGTGCCTATGTGTTTGTGTGCCTGTATGCCTGTGTGCTTGTGTGCCTGTGTGCTTGTGTGCCTGTGCACCTGTGTTCATGTGCGCCTGTGTGCATGTGTGCATGTGCGCCTGTGTGCATGTGCACCTGTGTGCCTGTGTGCATATGCACCTGTGTGCATGTGTGCATGTGTGCATGTATGCATGTGTGCATGTGTGCATGTGTGCAAGTGTGCATATGCACCTGTGTGCATGTGTGCATGTGCGCCTGTGTGCATGTGCGCATGTGTGCATGTGTGCGTGTGTGCATGTGTGCAAGTGTGCATGTGCACCTGTGTGCATATGTGCATGTGCGCCTGTGTGCATGTGCACATGTGTGCATGTGTGCTAATATCATGTACACATTTGTAAACTGTGTTTCCTATCTTCCTCTCACAGGTTCTGATGTTGCTCTGGTGGAGTGCAGCAGGGAACCTGAAGCCACTGCTGGGGATAGTGATTATGATGATACATGTGTAATGGCACAGGGAAGTGTGACAGGATCTGTCGTTGGTCAGCCAATTGACACTACACAGCAGTCAACCCCTTCCTGCTGATACATCCATTGTCACCAATGTCCTTAGCTGAGGGACAGCATACAGTGGGCATTGACTAGGGTAGTGTGGTATCATTGGCACATGCATCCCCTCACAGCAGCCATGGCCAGATTCCTGACATGGTACCACACAGGCAGATGTCCAGGGGTTCTCGTGGGAGCATCCGTGGTCGTACTGCCCCTGTCAGACGTGCCCACAGAGGTCTTTTAACCTCAACTATGTTCCGGGCTGTAATGCAGGCACAGGCACATATGGAATGGTACACCAGACAGGGTCTGAGGGAGCTTAGAGCACATCGCACCACTATGAATAACACTATGCGTGACGTTGCGTCTGCCATCCGTAACATCAACGAGGTCATTGATAGACTTTGGGGGGACACATTAGATCTCTTCCACAAGTACATGTCCAGGAGCCAGGACAGTGCAGGATGGTTGACGCATCGACGTGGACATATGCCAGCAACATTACCAGCTGGCAGTCATCGCGGACAACAACAAACCCACAGCCGCTCCCATAGTGCCAGTATCAGCCCCAGCAATGCTGGGTCTGTGCTGTCATTAGACCATCTGAGAAGACCACGTGTACGTGGCTCTGGACAGTCCCAGCAGGGACATGTGTCCAGTCAACAACCCACTGCTTCTGATGACAGTACCCAGTCTGGCTTAGTACCTGATACTGTCCGTAGCACCCCTGCCAGGCACAGGTACCGTGTCCATAGCCAGAGACAGTGATCTGTATGACCTGGCAGGTACAGTATGTGGCTGTCCACAAACACCCGTATATGGCAGCCACATGGTGGAACTGTGTGCATGCATACACACACACATAATGCTAACACCTAGGGCTAACACATACACACACACATTGCAGCAACATTGCCCCATGTTGTACTGTTGTCCCTTACTAACACACACACACACACACACACACACACACACACACACACATACATGTCAATTGGATGTGTCAGTGGCAGACTCTGGCAAACCAAGTACACACCCTGTGCATATGATGAAACTGTGCCACCTCCTGCCATCTGTAACATTGATGCAGAAACAGGGTAGCATGGTGCTGATGCACAGGGTGACTACATAGCACTGTAGTAATATTATCATGTTGTTAACAGTACAGTGTAATGATATTGTTGTGGGTATATTTGAGCATGCATGATGCATTACCTATGTTTGTCATTGCAGTTTTGTATACACCAGTATTAATTCCCAAAGTGTACTGTCTGCACATGTGCCACATGGCTGTTGTGTGTACCTGTGCCTGCATGTGCTGGGGTGTGGACAGTACATGTGTGATGTTTGCAGCACTGAGTTGCAGGTGTACATTTGTGAACATGGTTAGCATGGAACATGACATGGTTTGACAGTATGCTGTGGGTGATATGGTTTCCAAATGTCAATGGTCTGCATTCTGGTAGTATACACAGCTTACATAGCCTGACATTCAGTGGTCATTACATGGTGTCTCCTCAACTGATACACAGATGTAGGAACCTGGTGTCAGTGATATCCCTGCAGTACTACATTATACCTGTAGCCATTCTTACTGAGCCCCACACATCCCTGGGAACAATACTCTTTGGCATATAGCAGTCTCACGTACATGCCAACACACTACGGATATGTCCATCCACGACTGCAAATACATACAGTGGCCTGCAATGCATTCTACACATGACACACCTAACCACCACAAGGGTATCATACGGACAGATACCTGTTGTCCAAGCCATGCTGTATTGCTGTAATGCAACTGTGGCATTGGCATCGGCATGTAGTTAACATAGTATTCCAACAGTACCATGTAGGTGGTAGCACCTATCATGTAGAACCGGTAATGGTGTGTACATGTGGACAACTGTTATCTTGTCTTTCCTGTGATATTCACATTTCCAAAGGTATTCTGCAGTCCCTCGGTGTATCACCTAAGCAAGAAGGTGTCTGTATGCATATCGGCAACAGTTGCCATACACCTACACTGGGTGTCCATCACTCACAGACTTTGCTGTGTTTTAACATGTCTGACATATACTCCAGACATGAACCCTCACCCACATTAATCTATCAAAGCTTTCATGGGTGTGTGTCACATAGTTGGCCTAGGACTCAGATCACTGCAGTAGCCTGCATTGTCACCAACATACATGTATGGCCTAAGGTCTGGTAAGCTGTGGCACATGCTGGCAAAGGTAACAACTGTATTCATATGGGGCAGGCTTCACACATAGGAACTATTAAAGGTCACAGGTACATATCTGTATGTGGCACACACATACCTGATGTGTGCATTGAAATTACTGTTATAATAATATGTCATACAATAATAAAAGCAAAACACACAACACATCGGCAAACTCACACATGGCATTTGTAGGAGTCAAACCCCTACCTAACTATGTTATGATACTTGAGCGAGACGCATTAGCGCAGCGCGCTATTCGCATTACTGGATGAGTTCCCTTCTCCTGCTGTATATATAGAGTGCTGACATCATCAGTCTTTCCAAATAGGAATGCACATCTTTTAGTGTGTTATGCCAGTCTTCAAAAAGGCCATTCCTTTCACAGAGAATTGCATACATACACCCCTGCCCCCCAACACACAGTGTTTGCAGGATTCAACCCCCTACCTAACTATGTTATGGTATTTGAGAAAGACGCATTAGTGCAGCGCGCTATTCGCATTACTGGATGGTTTCCTTTCTCCTGCTGTATTTATAGGGTGCTGACATCATCAGTCTTTCCAAAGAGGAATGTACATATTTAACTATCCCTCAGTATGGGGGGATAACAATATCTGTGCATTAACAGACGCCTAATTCAGGGTCACATATGCACACTGGCACTGCTAGGTTATGTTCTATAGCATGCTTTGTGACCACAGGACTTGTAACACAGAACACAAGTAGGGGGTGTATCCATATACATCAGAGATACACACACCTCTGGGTTGGTACCACTGCACTAAGCATGACAGGCCATACATATACAACTACCATTGTGCAAAACTGCCTTTTGGTTTGGTGTGTAGTTCAGACCCCCCCCCCCCATACCCAGTAACCACACTTGGCTTTCATGGGAACAGTGTAGGATATGCAAGTCTTCACACACACCATTATAGTGGTTGACTTCAGGTACACAAATATTGACTGGGGATACTACTCAGGCCCTCAACAACATCACCCTACAGCCACTACAATTTGTGAATCCATGTGCTATGGCACAACTAGTCACCACACCCACAAGGGGGAATACATATTGGACCTGATCATCACCAACATGGGGACTCTATGTTCCACACCAGAGGTAGAACCATCATTGTTGAGATCAGACCATAAGCAACTTTCCCTGGACATCCATATCCCGTCCCCACCCCCAGCCAAGGAAATCACTGTAAAGAATTTCTCAAAAGCAAACTTTGCACTTGTGAAGACTGGGGTGGAATACTTCAAAGGCCCCGTGCTGGAGGATAATACAGCCCAATCTGCAGAATTCTTTACAGACACATTGTATGAGCACCTGCAGGTATGCATTGATCATGCTATCCCAAATAAAACCATGACTCCTCCAAAACAGGAGACCTGTCTGGTTGACCCCAGCCATATATAAGCTGTACAACAGAAGGAGGAAGCTACTACATAGCAGAGCAATATCCCACAGACCCACATAGATCATAACCTCTCCTTTGCTAATCACATTGACAGAGTCATTGCAAAGACCTTTATATAGCCCTCCTTATCACATGAGTGTTTGCATGTAGATCATGGGAGGTCATTGTGGCCCTCTACTAGTCGCTCATCAGGCCTATGTTTGACTACAATGCCCCTTTTGGGGTATACCTTACCCAACACCTGCGGCAACTACAGTGAACACAACAGTACCTCCCCAAGAGGATCATGGGCTACACACAGATGTCCTATGCAGCTCAACTAAAGGATCTCCAGCTCTACTCAGTTGCTTAACGCCTACTCAGAGGTGATCTATGCCTGACGTATGCAGCCATTTCAAACCCAGAAGTAATGGACATGCTCCACCTCATAACATAGAAGACCCTTAGAGCTACACACTCCAGGGACTTAAACCTCAGCACAAAAATAAATAGGACATGCTGCAGGGACAGATTCCTTACCCAGAGGCTCCCCTCACTCTGGAATTGAATCCCAATTAAAGTTAGACATAGCCCCTCGCCAACCCTCTTCCAGCGAAATACAGCTGCATGGATGGCAAATTGCAAATTCACCCCTATGATCTCCACTGTTTCCCTGCTTGACAGAGGCACAGCAAACTAGCCTTAACGGGTGCCTTCTGTGACCTACTTTACAGAGGCACAGCTACTCTACTGGGGAGGTGGACGCCAAATACACTCTGCCTAGGCTTATGAATTCCCTAAGGCAGACAGCCTAGTATTGACCTCTGCACCTATGTTTATGTTCGGGATGCACAATATTTGTTGCTGCTACTATTTGCAGGTCTTTATTTCCGTAGCTTTTCCAGTTTCTATGAACAACTTGTGTATCTCCAAAACATGTTTGATCATGACAGGGTTCCAGTATATTAATATATGTGTCTGTTGTCATTTAAATGTGTGCACAGGGTGGATTGCTGGATCATGGGAGGTTCCTGGCTTAACACATACAACTGCCAGATATGTGTGACTGACTGCTATACTCAGACATGGCCTAAGTGTGTGAGCATGCCCAGTTCAGGCTTTCCATGGTTTGTTGCCTGACATATGTCTCATTTATCCAAGTATGTGAGCATGCCCAGTGTGACCTTTCCATATGTTGTGATCTGGAGTCCACTACATTTCTGGTTGTGTGTGAACATGACCAATATTGACATTTATACTGTGTGTGTTGGAAGTCATGTTGTGTTCTTACTGCCAGATTCCTTTGTGTCATAACTCAACAGGGATTATGCTGTGCCTGCAGGGTTTCCATGTGATAGTTTGCAAAGACTTGGCAACATTCTCTCATACTGGCTGAACACTGCACTGTTGTTATGGTGTAGTGGTTCAGTACTTTCACTATAGTGCACAGTATCATGGGTTTGAGTCCCATCACTGCTTTAAATGTTCATATTGAGCAGACCAGACTGGTTAAGGGCCAGTTGGGCAACTATGAGCATGTTGCATTTTGTTCAGCTATGGCCTACTTAAACCAGGCTTGTCCGACATTGCTGTGTATTCACCAACTTGGGTGGACATTGCCAAACATTACTCCACATTGACCACAGTTGTACTAGTTGGTGTGTGTGATTCTGTTCATAGGTTCATTCTAGGCTATCCGCCCTAGGCCATTTATAATCCTAGCCAGAGTGTGTTTGGCTTTCAACACACATTTTAAGTGGAGTTTGCCATGACATTTTTCAAGGTTAGTATACTGTGCCTCTGTCTAACAGTGACATAGAAGTGATACCCAAGGTAAACCTACAATCTCCCATCCACTCATCAAGATTCCTCTTAAAGAGAGTCAATGAGGGACTCTGGCTAACCTGGAGTGGGGGTTTACTCAAGAGTGGGGGAGCCTCTGGGTTATGAATCTGTCACTCCAGCATGTCCTATTTATTTCAGTCCTGAGGTTCAGGTCTCTTGAGCACATAGCTTGATGGGATTCTGATTTTCCGAGGTGCAGCATGTCCATTGATTCCAGGTTGGACATGGCTTTATACATCAGACACAGATTGCCTCTGGGCAGGCAGTATGCCACTGAGTGGAGCTGCAGTTTCTTTAAACGGGCAGCGAATGGCATGTGTTTGAGCCCTTTGATCCTCCTGGTGAGGTACTTTTGAGGTCTTTCCAGCTGCTGCACGTGTCTGATAAGGTACATCCCACAAGGGGCATTGTACTCAATTATGGGCCTGATGAGGGATGAGTTTAGAGGCACGATGACCTCCACTGATGTAGATGTGAATACCTTCATGATTAGGTGGGCTATATGAAATGTTTTTCTAAACACTTTGGCCACGTGGTTATCGAATGAGAGATTGCTATCAGCTTGGGTACCCAGGTTCCTTATCACTTCTTCCATACTTAATGGGTTACCGCCTATGTGGTAATTTGTGGGCACTTAGTTTTTGACAAAGGGGAGGACTATACACTGTTTTACGTTTAGCTTGAGGACGTGGCTCTGGCACCAGTTGTTTGTTTCTATGAGGCCCTTTTGTAGGATGCTTGTGTCAGCTGGAGGGTCAATTATGGCGCCCAGTTTGCAGTCATCTGCAAACTTGTTCACCAACAGTCCTTCTGTGTTGGCCTGTACCTCTGAGAATTATATACCAAACAAGGGAGGTCCCAGGACTGAGCCTTGTGGGATGCCACTTGTAGCTGGTTTGGGGTCTGACATGGCTCCAGCATTTCTGACCATGTGGGTTCTGTCCTTGAGCCAGTTTGCAACCCATCTAGTGACATAGGGGTTTATATTGAAGCTGGTAATCTTATCTATGATGACCAAGTGGGGTACTGTATGGAAGGCTTTTGCGAGGTCCAGGTAGGCTGTGTGGACCACCTTCCCCTCGTCAATGGCCTTGTTGACTGTTTCAAATGACTCAACCAGGTTTAAGAGGCAGGATAGGCCCTTAACAAAGCCAAACTGGGTAGGATCCAGTGTCTGTAGGTCCCCAATATGTTTATTTCTGAGGTCCATGATGATCCTTTCCATAGCTTCGCAGACCAAGCTAGTCAGGCTTCTGGGGAAATAGTTTGCAGTATCCATTGAGGCACCACCTTTGTGGAGAGGGACCACTGTTGCTGTACACTGCTCTTTGGGTACATATCCTGTGGTAAGACTGAGACTGAACAGTGGTTTTATGTTTGCATTCAATTCTTCTTGGGGTTCATGTTGGACACAGCTCAGGACACCATCTGGTCCCATTGATGCTGTGTGTTTTGCTTTGGAGAGGCTGGCTGTTACCTGAGCATCTGTGATGTCAGGGGGCCAGCAGTCTGCTGGGATAGATATTTGCCCTTTTGGTGGTGGGGGGGGTTGCACTGAACCTGTCAGCTCAGAAGTTGGCAATGTCTGTGGGTTTGGTGTATTGTTTGTCATTTTGAACTACTTCTGAGCATATCTGGGGATTCCCACACAGGTTCCTACCATAAGTAAAGAATGCCTTGTGATTATCCTTGGTGTCCTGTACAATTTTTATCTCAAAGATGGCCTTAGACGATCTTATGTGTGGCCGTAGTTTTTCAATAATACTGATCAGAGATGCCTTCCCTTTTTGGGATTTTGATCTATCATATAGAAGCTTCCTCCTTCTATTGTATGGTTTGTTTATGGCTGGGGTCCACCGGACAGGATGCCTGGCTTTGGAGGATTGGGTCTTGGTTTTATTTGGGATTGCATGATCTATGCATTCCTGAAGGTGTTCATAGAATGCATTTATAAAGGGTTATGAGGTCTGGGCCATATTTTCCACAGGCACAGGGGCTGTGAAGGATTCCACCTCAGTTTTGAGGAGTGTGACATTTGCTTTAGTGAATAATTTTCACTGTGTTTTTCTGGCCATGGGCTGGGATCAGGATGTGAATATCCAGTGAGATTACTGTCTGGTCTGATCTTACCAGTGAGGGATATACTTCTGGTCTTGGGCATAGAGTCCCCATGTTGTTGATGATCCGGTCCAGTATGTTTTCCCCTGTTGTGGGAGTGGTAGCAAGTTGTTTCATAGCATTTTGGTTTATAAATTCTGGGAACCTTTGGGCTAGGGTGTTGGGGCTAGGGTAATGCTCCCAGTCTATGTTTGAGTAGTTGAAGACGCCCAGTATAATGGTGTTTGGGGAGACCTTCATATTTTCATGTGTTCTCCAGTCGACCAAGTATGGTTCCTGGGTTTAGGAGGGTGGTCTGTAGCAGGCTATGAACTGGAAGGCGGTTTTAGCCACTGTTAGTTGCACATGGATAGTCTCCGATGCTTCATGCTGTGCCACCAACCTGGGGGTGTGGGTATCTTTGAAAAATATTGATACTCACCCTCCTTTTGTAGTTTGTTCCATGTTTTGCAGCTGTAAAGCATGGCATGAGGTGTAACCTGTTAATGCTAGGGTGCTCTTGGGAGCCTTGAACCAGGTTTCTGTTACTGCACAGATATCAACATTCTCCATGCTGAGGAGAGTTTGGAGTGCATGCATCTTACAGTTTAGACTTCTGGCAGTGAGTAGCATTACTTATAGTTTCTTATCCCTTGTGATACCTATGGAGGTGGGTTTGTGTTTTGAGCCTTACCTAAAAAGGCACTATGGAGGTGACAAGAGCCTTTGGCAATATCCAAATGGCCACAGGTGATAGGTGAAATCCATCCCTAGCGAAGCAGCATGTCTTGTCGAGCATGTCATCCCAGGCTGACATACACTGTATCCCCTTTCACTGACACCAATACTTAAGCCAATTGTTGTAATTGATCATCTTGTCTTCATACTGTGGCCTCATGTTTGGTGAGGGTAGGATGATACTCAAGGTCATCAAGTTTGCATATACTACAAGGTGGTAAATGCTGTTTAGCACTACCTTACATTGCTTAACACATGGCAATCATGCCTCAGGTGATACTGCAGGGCTGCCTATGTCAGATGCACATACTGCACTCCCTATACATGTTTGGAAACAGGTAGTGCCAAGTTAGGCATCCCTTTTACTATATGTGGGAGTTAGAGAGAGGTATCATTTCCAGGGTTCCTACTGAGCCAGTGTATTTGCTATGCATTGCCTCTTTGCCAAGGCCAAGGCATACTGGGCATGCCTCCTTCTGCCTACTGGGGCAGGCTCAGGTTGTTCCTCCTCCGAGTCACGCTCTGCCTGTGATGGCCTTGGCACTGGTGGGGGGCTGTTTGGCCCAGGCCTATGCTGGTCCTGCTGCAGCTGTTTTCACAGAATCATATTATGTAGCATAGCACATACCATGACAATTTGGGTACATGTAGTTGGTGAGTATTGCAAGGCTCCACCAGATGTGTCCAGGCACCGGAACCGTGACTTGAGCAACCCAAACACACGCTCGATTACATTTCATGTTTGTGCATGTGCCTCATTATGGTGTACGTGTTCAGATGTGTGTGCGTTTCTGATGGGTGTCATCAGCCACGGCTCCAGTGCATAGCCAGCATTCCCCACTAAGTGACCATGTGGGATGTCCCCATTGGCAAATGTCTGGTACAGCTGCGTCAGATGCCAGATATGGGAATCATGGTAGCTTCCAGGGCAGCCAGCACACGCATTCATTATTATGCCCTGGGCATCGCACACGACCTGGCAGTTGATGGAGGGGAAGCCCTTGCAGTTGATGTAGGCCATACCCCACTCACCAGCTGGTGCATTGATGCGTATATGCGTGCAGTCTATTGCACCCACTACCTCAGGGTATTCTGCTATTTGCTGGAAGAGACGCATATTGCTGGCCAATACCTCATGGGAATTGGGGAAATATACATGATCACTGACATGTGCTGACATGGCATCCAGGAACTGGTGCAGTACCCTGGATGCTGATGCCTGTGATATGCCCATCATATCACCAGTTGGTGTCTGAAAGGTACCTGTTGCTAATATTCTTAGGCCAACACATACCTTGGTTTCCACTGGGATGGGCTCCCCTCTGTTGGTTCTGTGTGTGATGTGTGGCCTGCACAGCTCAACAATTTGCTGCAGGAGGTCTCTGTCCACTCTATAGCGCTCCACTATCTCCAGCTCATGTAACCCCTTGTAGGTGACCCTGGACCTGTACCCACTTCTCTGTCTCCTCACTGTGGGTTGTCCAGCAGCATTTGCAATGTCACCACCCTCAGCATGTTGCATATGTCGCCTTATAACAGCAGCCACTAGCATTTTTTGCCTGAGTGTAGATTTTTCAGTTTTCACTTCTAGTAGTTTACTCCAGTGTTGTAGTGTCTCCTGAGAGAAACAAACTGCACTGTTGTTTGCAGAGTTTTAAGTGCTGGGCTGGGCTAGTGTTCTGCCTGTGTAATTGCCTGATTCTGATTGTTTGCACCTGCTAGCTCTACTAGTATTCCCTGGCAGCTTCCTACTATTTGTTGTGCTTCCTTTTTCCTTTCTGTTTCCTTGGGGGGAGCAATGCGCATACAAGCGGAAACACACTCACAGCAGCTCACACGCACGCACACATGCTTAGACGGACTAAAACTTGCTTATTCAGGTTAAAACGCGTGCACACCAGCGCAAACACGCTTACAGGTCTTCCAACAGCCTTATACATGCTTACTCCAGCTTACACGTGCGCACTCACGCTTCCACATGCGCACTCTGTCTTACTCAAGTTTACAGGTGCACACACACACGCATACCCGCTCAGCAAGGAACTTTGGTGTTATCCACAGTATACACCTTCCATTTCTTGGCTTTCCCTGGCCTACCTGTTGGCACACCTCTTTCCATGCTGTCTAACTGACAGCTAACACATGCCACTGTGCTCCAATGAGCTTCACTACTTTCATACATACCCCCTTGTGATGTCACCTATCCCCTACTCTGTTCCTCCCCATATCCTACTCCTACACTCCACTGACTGTGCTCATTTGCTATGTAAAAGTGTGATTCACTATCCTAACACTCATTTACATAGGATTGCCTACTAATGCTTGGTTACATGTCTTAGACTGGGCTTCTCCCCTTGGCAACCCCTACTCGGTGGCCATGTTGTCTTCAGCCTGCTATTCCCTTACATTGTAATTTAACAGTTTTCATAGATTCCACTTTTGTGGCTTTTATTTTCTTATTTTATGATTTTTTTAGTGCACCCCGTTTGCGCGGCGCTGCGCTATGCTTAAACATCGGAAATCACCAGAAAAAAATTATTTTTATTTTAATTTTGCATCTGGGAAACTTTCCAATGGCCGTATATTTGGCCATTAGCATGCTTCCTCAACCATATGCAACCTTTATTTAGAGCTGACAAGGCTCCATTGTGCTATTTGCAGAACGGTACTCAGTTGTCAACTGTACATTTCTGCAGCTAACACGTCTCCTACTCGGACAGGTTTGTGCTTCCTGGATCGCAAATTTACCTCATTTGCATGCCTTTCGGCTGCAAGTGAGGTAATTTGCATATCCCAGACCTGTCCGTGTAGGAGTCGTTTTAGGAGCTCTCTTACACGCCCCTACAGGCTGTTCCTGGATCGCTCGCCGGACATGATGGCTGCATGGAATCTTACTCTACTCGTAGACTCCGTGCAAGCCATCGTGAATCCGGCCCTATGAGTTTTTAGCATTTTGTGTTTCAATATTTTGAATTTTTCAATGAAATTATTATATTCCCTTTTGCTCTGATAAGTATTTTTCTGTGAGTGATACAAATTTTATTTCAAAATATTGATTAAATGATCTGAAAAATTGCTTGTAATCAAAAAATATCCGTGTTAGTACCCATATGAGTTGCAATTTATTTTATCTGAGTAAAATCAATGAGGAAATATTCTCTATATTTTTATTACCATCATATTACAAAAGGGAAATCTAAATTGAATGCACTTTATAAACATTTTACAGCATGACAGAAATTAAAAAAAATATTTCTGTACTACATTAAGTAAAATAATGGATGTGGGTGAGATCTGGATATTCTGCAGGAACAAAATGAGCTGCTTTGGCAAGTTAGATTAAACATTAATATTTATCCTGGATTAAATGAGAGTTTCAACAGTAAAAGTCTGTTAAAAGAAAAATGTTTAATATAGTGTTCTTAGATTTTATAAGATGTTATATGCATTGCACAGGTTAATATGTTTTAATTTTCTGATTTCATGTAGCATGTAGCTAATTAAGTATTATTGTGCTTAATTAGCAAATCAATGAAAAAGGCATTGACTAGGTTTTATTAAAATCACATTTTCGTTTGTGTGTATTTCAACATTGTGTTTAGGAAGATGTACATTTTCTGATGAAATCTTTATAGGAATAAAGTGATAAACATGCTAAAATTATTATTTTTGGTATTGGTACTATCATTACTGAGTTTTTTTATATTGCATTGCTATTCATTAGTGCAGACTTACAGATATGAGAGGTTGCTGAGGAGTTTGTATCCCAAATTATAAGATTTGTATGCCTGTAACCAAAACAACTACCATAATGTGACATTAAAGTTTCTTTGGTTGTCTT
The DNA here is from genome assembly GCF_019279795.1 of Protopterus annectens. Taxonomy (NCBI): domain Eukaryota; kingdom Metazoa; phylum Chordata; order Ceratodontiformes; family Protopteridae; genus Protopterus; species Protopterus annectens. The sequence continues at coordinate 891,036,158 of NC_056739.1, forward strand.
TTTTTAAGGGTCGTTTTTTCAAAAAGGAGCCATGTATTAGCCTCAGTGGTAGTAGTTAAAAGCTTTTCCTTTAACATTGCTATAAATATTTCAATATTAATTAATAATGATCGAGTTCATGTCTTGAGAGGGTGATTCGTTAGTGTATGTCTATTGTTGATGCCAATTAGTTGTTTATTCAGACTTTTATATATCATTATTAAGTCATGCCTAACTAACCCATAATGCTCAGAATGCAGTTTCAGTTTTCAAGATGTTAAGAATGAGGCTGCATGTTAAATTTTCTTGGTAGATTGTCATTGGATTTGTTTACATAGTGGAAGTGAAGACAGATGGGACGAGGTAGCAAAAAGCTGGAAATGGATATGGGGAATGAGGAATGAAACTGAAGATGTCTTGGTACTGATGATTTTTTGGGATGGGGAGGCAGTGGCCAGGAGGGAAATGGATTGCAATAATACACTGCCATTGTACTGTGAATCTGAGAAAAAGGCAGGTTTGTTAAGCACTCTTCTGACATAAAATCTGGAGATCAGATTACTGTGCAGTCAGTATAATATACCCAGTAAAATTATGATGAAGGAAGATCTATCGCAGCACAAGTCCTGTAGGTGAGGAAGGAACAAGTTACCTAAGATGATAGCAATAGGATGGAAAGCTGAGGCTATGTGAAATACTTTATCAAATTATTTGAATCCCTTACCCCAATGTGGTATATTGCAGTATGACGTCTGGCATTGTCCAGCTGTAACCTTAGCTCTGTAGTTCTGAGTAGATATTGAGCATCAGGTTGAAGATATTTTGGGAAAAAAATGGTTGTTTGAGGTGGAATAATCAGTAACTAGAATGGGAATGTAATATAATTGCAATATTAATGAAAACATCAATGTAGATTAGTGAGGGACTGGAAGGATGAAAGACAGGAATGGGAGTTACTGCTGAATCTAGGAATAGAAAGTAGGTCAGAAAATGTTGGGTAGAGTTGGGTAAAGTGGTCCAAGGAAAGACTTTAGTCATACAGGTGAACAGTAAAAGTTTTTTTTATTTTATAATTCCCCAGCATTTTTCAACTTTAGAGTTAGCTATATTAGTTTATAGGATACAAAGGGCAAAGCCTTCATGGAGTGTGGGGACTTGATTGGCATTGGTATGAACCCCTTTTTCCTATTTTGTACATGCGGTCATGGTTTTGATCGCCTGTTAATAAGAATATTCTGTGATCTCCCATTCAAGTTACTGTGCTTAATCATCTGAGTTTTGCTTAAACCACATTTATTGAAAAGCTGCTTCTGTATCACCTTCTCCATTAGTTCTTCCCTTCTTACTTGTTATATCAGTATAGCTTCATCACAGTAAGAGTAAAGGACATCAGTCCTTTTCATTAACATGGTCACTATCTGATCTCTATTTCTGGATATGAATTAGTCTGTATTACCTTTGTTGTTTTTTTTGTTGCTATTCCTATTTACAGATAGTTTAAACATTTTCTTTGAAGGCTCCTTGTATAGGCTTGTCTTGTTCCTACCAGAATTTTCTTCTGAATCTTAGTCAAAATGTTTCTTGTAACTTTCTCTAAAGACATCAAGTGAGGTACATCTGTTGTCTCTCTCTCATCCTTTAAAACAGTATGAAAAAGCTACTTCTAATCCCGCTTTTCAGGTTGTCTCCAATTACCTGTCTAGATACGCATGGATTCACTGGATTAAATGCCCTAAATTTACTGGTGTTAGTAAGCCTACCTTTCAGCTTTTGAAAAACTACCTATATCATAATTGAATAGTTTGGCTTATCAAAGTTCAATTCTTGTGCTTAAATGTACAAATGGCATATAGGCATTGCCTATAGTTTTAACTAAAACAATGTTCAGTGATTCCCTCTGTTTTCCATGTTTCGTAATTTTCAATCCCTAAGCGCCAAATGGCAACTACCTTCTTCCTCTGTTGAACTGTTTTTGGACCACGTATCACAGCTTATTGTGTAAACCCCACCAACCATCTAAGAGAGACTTAGCAGCACCATGTCTAATATGGATAATGTCATGTACAGGTACAACTTTCTGTTAATGCACTCCTCATCATTATGAAGCCATTTTCTTGGGAACTTACCCACCCAAAAGAACATCACCTTATAAAAATGTATACACACTTCCCTTGTGCCATCAAAGTGCATTACTTCTAAAAAAGTTAATGTAACTTTTTTAAATAAGTTTACTTAGCAACAACAGTATCCTGTCCGAAGATGAACTGACCAATAATGGTTCACAGACTGTTATACTCAAAAAAAGTATCATTCACTAAGATACTAATAGAATGTATATCCTCCAGACCACTTCTCTCCACTATGGCTTCATTAGAAGTCAATCCATCTATATTATACAAAAAGACACATCCTACATTGCATGCATAACACAATAATGTAATAAATATTCTCTTACCATGTGAATACTTGACTTCAACAATGTAGTTATGAGATAACCCATCAGTAGCTCCTGATTCCATCCTGACAGGCCCTATCTGACATCCATTCTGCCTGCTAGCTTTATCCCCCCCACTCCACCAGAACCTCTACTGGCCCATGCCCCAGCATCTGTGCCTAATGTTGTTGCCTAACTTAAAGTGCCAGGTCATATCTCACCATGTCTGTTTTGGAGTTCAGGCTACAGATGTTTTCAAAATGAGCTAGTAAGTAAAACTACAGAGTAACAGAATAATTTGGGGGTACAACATTTAAAACCAATGAAAGTTAAACAAAACTGATCATGTCAAATGGAAGCAGAAGGTAAGATTGAAGAATAATTCAGACCCTGGCTAGAAAGAAATGACAAAAAAGAAAGAAAAATGAGCCCCGGGATTCATGAAGCTCGGCGCAAGGCCGGTGTAAGGCCTGCGCCGGCGGTGCAGTGGATAGTCGGCGTAGTAGCGCCATATGCATAGTAATGAGTGCGCGCCGCAACCACAGACACGTGCGTAGGTTACGTGAGCGAGCCCAAGTAGGATGCGTCCGGAGGCGTGGCTAAGCTAGCAGGCGATGAGCAACCTAAAGTGCTGATATCTACAGGCCGCCCATAATAGTAACGGCACCAGCCAGGGCCCGTGCAGAATGAAATGCACGTAGAGTATGCAACATAGTACCCGTCCCAACAAAACGGAGAAGCAAACACAACCCACATAGCCCAAGTGTAGCCGTCCAAGGAACAAAAGATACGCGTAATACCGTGATCGTCCCGCAATGCACTGTCAGTGGGCATACCCAGAGAAGGTGTACCGCAGCATGTCAGTGCGCCGCACCGACATAGGAGTAGCGACATGGGCATGGTCACCATGGTTACCAACTGTCCCACTTTGCTATGGACAGTCCCCATTTGACAGTTGTGTCCCGCCAAAAATCGAAAAATGGCAAATGACCACAGATTTCCGGACAAAAATATTCCCTCAATATACCTTTAATAGTAGCATAAAACATATATTTTGTATTTGAAACACATACATGGCATGAGAAACAGAATAAGCAAGCCAAATGCTATGAGAATAAGCGTATAGTTTGGCAAAAAAGTGAAGTTCTGTCATCTCTCCTTGCTGTGGGTATGTGTTGTCCTGCAAAATCCGATGTTTCCACAAAAGATGTCCCACTGTGGGCATTGGAAAAGGTGGCAACCGTAATGGTCACCAGCAGTAGTGAGAGTACACAGCCGGGTAGCCGTGTCGACATAACAACAAGAAGGAACCAAGATACCCTAAGCAGGCAAACATGTGCATAGCAACATGTACCACACCCAACAACGTGCTCGCATACACAGGACGTATGTCTAAGCGTAATATCCAGAAGCAGAACCCATGCATGCAAATGTAATACACAATAGCCCCATTATAGCATGTAACCCCCACCCATGTAAGACCGTGCACCCAACCCAGCTAGCAGCCTTGCGCAGCTACACACCTACACACAATGGGCATACCTGAAATGTGGTAAGAAGTATTGTCTTAGGCAGTGCTACGCGGGCAAATATGTACCCCACATGTTAACAACCCACCTCAGGTACAGATATGCAAATGGCTGCATGTGAATGTGTCGGCGGAATGTGTACATCCCGCATGTGGTATGGACCCGTCCAAACCCCATAGGCTTGCACACGCCACGGTGCACATAACTGTACACATGTGGACAAGTCGGGATGTTCAACCACCGTACCGATGATTAGCTATGCAGACATGTCAAACACATATAGCGGAACATCTGCCTACCAAACAGGACATCCTAACAGGGTGCCACAGGCACAGAAGAGGAAGGTGGGACATCACATGTGGAGAGTAGTGTTGCCGGACGGCCAAACACCCACGGCCAAGGCAAAGGACGGAATAACATGCATATGGCCGGATGGATGTTGTTAGAAAAATATATATAGAAACACATATGAAGTGCCAGTTTAGAAGCAAAATAGTATATAATGCATTGTATTCTACTTTACAATATGGCAGTAGAAATGATCTTGCATGTAATTGGCTGAAGCTCAGCTGCAGTGTGATTGAACTCTGACCCTGGCAGTAACCAGTTCAGCAGGCTTATGTCTTTCAGCATTAATTATCCGCTGGGTTAGAGAATAATAAATGTATGTACATGTATATCTTTCTTCCTTCCACTGAGGAGGATGGCCCTGTGAGCTCTATCGAAGATAGAGTACAGCTGCTCACCACAGAGACAAAGGAACCTAGTAGGAAATGAACTGACTATTGTATCCGAACAGGCTTGGAACCCTGACAGAGCAACATTTACAGAAGGACATTCTAATTGACCAGGTGCCGTGCAAGGCTGTGCTATTCTCATGGGAAAACATTTAACAAGCATTACCTTAGCACCGTCGTATGAATAGAATATTGTGGACTATAGTGATGTAAATGCCCTGTGACTGACCACGTCATTAAGGTGGGCAAAAGCTGATTGTAAACACAATACACATAAAGCTGCTTCCTGTGTAGAGTCAGACAAAACTCTATACTTGTACTGCATAGTTATTTGCCTCCTGGTGTACACTATTAAAACGTTGTGAAACTGAGCTTCCTGTGTTATTGACTGTCATTTTGAAAAGCCTAATGAGTGTTACAGTCTGATTTTAACAACTTAAGTGACAGATGTGTATGTCATAGCATAGGAATAGGGCAAGCCAACCACCACAATCGCCATGTGTACCACATACAAACAGCCAGTAACATGCAGTAGTAATGCATGAAGGCATACACGACTGTGGGAATGGCACAGGACATATGGCACGTGCCAAGTGTAGATGCATGACACAAAACCCCAGGATGGGGCTCCCTGCAAAGAGGAACATGTGCCAACCACACCTCCCACAGATGTACCGGCAATGAAAACACATGCCAAACACACAGCAACACTACTGTCCATCCCACGACCACAACGGAGGCTGGTCAAAGACCACCATGACGCGCGCACAAACAGGGACACGTGTAACCGTTGCCTTAACACCCCCCCCATAGGCCAAATAATAATAGAATGGACATATGCATGTAATGCTGTGAAGGATGTGTGGCAGTCCTCAGTATCACAGAGGTAGGTACACAGATACACTGTAATCAACCGTGACATATGTGCACTGTACACAGCATACCTGCTGGTAATACATAGTTCAATCATGTGCCACAGAAATATCCACATACGAATGAGGACAGGGGATAGACAAGTGTGAATGGGACAAACTATGAACATAGGTTCATAGTTTCATAGGTTCATAGTAGGCTATCCGCCCAAGGGCATCTATAAGCGTAGCCCATAGCTATGTTGCCTTTGCCACCCCTTCAGTTTGAAGAAAACTATGCCTATCATATTGCTGTACCTCAGTCAAGCAGTGACACGGATGTAATCCCTGGGGTATATCTGCAATCTCCCATCCATTAGCCAAGATTCCCCTTGAACAAGGCCAGCGAGGTGCTCTTCCTCACATGTACTGGGATGTTGTTCCACAGCATAGTGAGTGTTTGGGTGATGAATCTGTCCCTCCAGCACGTTCTATTACTGACAGTGTCAAGGTTTACGTCACCTGCCCTTGTGGTTCTGAGGGATCTAGATTCTTTAGGTGAAACATAGTCATCAAATCTGGGTTTGACATGGCCTTGTATGCCAGGCACAGGTCACCTCTGAGCAAGTGGTATGCGACTGAATAGAGCCGGAGTCCTTTCAGTCGGTCAGCATAACACATATTCCTGAGACCCTGCATCCATTTGTCGATGAACTGTTGGGGCCTTTCCAGCTGCTGCAGGTGTCGGGTCAGATACATTCCGAACGGGGCATTGTACTCAATCATAGGTCTAATGAGTGATGAGTACAAGGGGACGATGACCTCCCCTGATCTAGATGTGAATCCCATCATGATCAGGTGGGCAATGTAGAAGGTCTACCTAACTACGTTAGCAACGTGCGTGTTGAACGAACGGTTACCGACAACCCGGGTCCCCAGATCCCTGGTAACTCCCTCTGTGCTCAGTGGATTGCCACCTATATGGTAGCTAGGCGTAACCTTGTTCTTCCCGAAGGGTATGACTATGCATTACCCGGCAGTTAGCTGTAGGCCATGTCTCTGGCACCAGTTATCCATATCTGTGAGGCCCTTCTGAAGGATATCTGTGTCAGATGTGTGTCCGACTATGGCACCCAGTTTGCAGTCATCTGCAAACATTGTCAGCCATAACCCCCCTGTGTTTGCTTGTACTTTGGAAATGTAGATGCCGAAAAAGAGTAGACCCAGGACTGAGCCCCGTGGGACACCACCTGTGACTGGCTGTGAGTATGACATGGCGCCAGCAACTATGACCGTGTGGGTTCTGTCACTTAGCCAGTTTGCAACCCATCTTGCGATGTATGTATTTACATTCAAGCTGATGAGTTTATCAATGATACCTGAGGGGGGTATTGTGTCGAAGGCCTTTGCCAGGTCGAGGTAGGCTGTATGGACTGCATTACCCTCATCAATGGTCTTGGTGACTGATCCTAAAAAGTCAACCAAGTTTAAAAGGCATGATCTGCCTTTGACCAAGCCAAACTGGTTTGGATCCAAAGTATGCAAGTCCCCTATGTCTTTATCTATGGGTTCCATTATGATCCTTCTCCATGGCTTTGCAGATAAGGCTTGTCAAGCTAATGGGATGGTAATTACCAGGGTCAGTGGAGGCACCGCCCTTGTGAAGTGGGACTACAGTCACCTTGCGCCACTACTTGGGTACGTATCCTGAGGTGAGGCTAAGATTAAACAGCTGTCCTAACTGTGGGTTTAATTCCTCATTGAGTTCATGGAGTACACAGCTGGGACACCATCTGGTCCCATGGATGCTGTGTTTACTGCCTTGGAGAGAGCATTTCCCACCTGTGCGTTACAGATGTTCCGGGATCTACAATCCTCTGGTATAGATATCTCTCCATGTGGGGGGGGGAGTCTTCACCGAAACTGTCAGTCAGTATGTTGGCAATGTGTGTAGGTTCAGTAATCTTCACATCATTCTGAACCCAGTCTGAGCATATCTGGGAGTGTCTTCCCAGGTGTCCAACATAGCTAAAGAAGGCCTTATGATTGTCTGTCGAGTCCTTGGTGATTTCTCTGTCGAATTTGCCCTGGATGATTTCATGAGAGCTTGTAGTTCTTCACATATAATGAGCAAGGGTGTCTTACCTTACAAGTATACCACTCTATCTTGTAGTAGCTACCTCCTTTCGTTGTACAGCTTGTTCATGGCTGGGGTCCACCAGACCGGATGCTTGGCTTTGGTACAAAGAGTCTCGGTTTTGTATGGGATTGCCTGATCCCTGCAGTCCTGTAGGTGCTGGTAGAAGGCATATGTAAGTGATTCAGCGGTTTGAGTAATGTTCACCACTGGCTCAGGGGCCTTAAAGGAGACCACACTAGTGTGTAGAAGTGTGAAGTCGGCTTTTGAGAAAGGCATATGTATGGTAACCGGCACCACCCACAGCATTGTATGCCAATAGCAGAAGCTATTGTAGGTTGTCCAAACACACGTGTCCGTACACATGGAACATCATAGCAATAAACCACGCCCGGATGTGGGTAATGCTAGATATACCCACGGCAGATGTGGTGCGTTCCCGAGTCCAATGCCCGAGGGACCACACACATAGCCGGCCTTAGGCATAGGCCAACTAGGCAGCAGCCTAGGGCGCCGCTCTACTAGGGGCACCTTTCCAGCCTTTATTTGGTGTAGGTAGACCAGGATGGGGGTAGCGGGTGATGTGGCAGGGGCACCATGGAGTCCCTTTGCCTAGGGCACCACTTGACCTAAGGCCACTCTTGCCGTGGGTAAATACAGCAGTACCCACACCCAGATGCGGGTCATTGCTAGTATGCCATATCATCTATGGAAAGAAACCATATATTCCCAGACACAATGGCACAGCATAATGCCTGTCCGCCACCCAAGCATGACACGGCACCCGCGGCGGTGCGGACGTACTGCGCGAGATGTTCGTTACCAATGTCGACACTGTCTCGCTCTGTGAAACAAAGTCAACATAGCGATTCAATACTAAACAGCGATGGAGAGCCTGATGTCCCCGTTGCTGAGCTGTTCAACCTGTTCCGCCATGTTAAATGGCAACTACCTTCTTCCTCTGTTGAACTGTTTTGGACCATGTATCACAGCTTATTGTGTAAACCCCACCAACCATCTAAGAGACTTAGCAGCACCATGTCTAATATGGATAATGTCATGTACAGGTACAACTTTCTGTTAATGCACTCCTCATCATTATGAAGCCATTTTCTTGGGAACTTACCCACCCAAAAGAACATCACCTTATAAAAATGTATACACACTTCCCTTGTGCCATCAAAGTGCATTACTTCTAAAAAAGTTAATGTAACTGTTTTAAATAAGTTTACTTAGCAACAACAGTATCCTGTCCGAAGATGAACTGACCAATAATGGTTCACAGACTGTTATACTCAAAAAAAGTATCATTCACTAAGATACTAATAGAATGTATATCCTCCAGACCACTTCTCTCCACTATGGCTTCATTAGAAGTCAATCCATCTATATTATACAAAAAGACACATCCTACATTGCATGCATAACACAATAATGTAATAAATATTCTCTTACCATGTGAATACTTGACTTCAACAATGTAGTTATGAGATAACCCATCAGCAGCTCCTGATTCCATCCTGACAGGCCCTATCTGACATCCATTCTGCCTGCTAGCTTTATCCCCCCCACTCCACCAGAACCTCTACTGGCCCATGCCCAGCATCTGTGCCTAATGTTGTTGCCTAACTTAAAGTGCCAGGTCATATCTCACCATGTCTGTTTTGGAGTTCAGGCTACAGATGTTTTCAAAATGAGTTAGTAAGTAAAACTACAGAGTAACAGAATAATTTGGGGGTACAACATTTAAAACCAATGAAAGTTAAACAAAACTGATCATGTCAAATGGAAGCAGAAGGTAAGATTGAAGAATAATTCAGACCCTGGCTAGAAAGAAATGACAAAAAAGAAAGAAAAATGAGCCCCGGGATTCATGAAGCTCGGCGCAAGGCCGGTGTAAGGCCTGCGCCGGCGGTGCAGTGGATAGTCGGCGTAGTAGCGCCATATGCATAGTAATGAGTGCGGCGCGCAACCACGACACGCGTCGTGGGTTACGTGAGCGAGCCCAAGTAGGATGCGTCCGGAGGCGTGGCTAAGCTAGCAGGCGATGAGCAACCTAAAGTGCTGATATCTACAGGCCGCCCATAATAGTAACGGCACCAGCCAGGGCCCGTGCAGAATGAAATGCACGTAGAGTATGCAACATAGTACGCGTCCCAACATAACAGAGAAGCAAACACAACCCACGAAGCCCTAAGTGTACCCGTCCAAGGAACAAAGGATCTGGCGTAATACCGTGATCGTCCGCAATGCACTGTCAGTGGGCATACCCAGAGAAGGTGTACGCAGCATGTCAGTGCCGCACCGACATAGGAGTAGCGACTAAGGTTACCACCTGTCCCACTTTGCGAGGGGCCCTCTTTGGGCAGTTGTGTCGATAAAAATATTAAAAATGGCAAATGTCCTGAGATTGTAGGACATAATTATGTCCCATATTTTATGTAATAGTTGCATAAAATAGTTATTTCTGTATCTAAAATACCTAAATGTTACAAGAAACAGAATAAGCAACTAAACTGCTACAAGAATAAGCTTTTATTTAGGGAAACAAGTTAAGTTCTATGCTTCGTACTGACTGTGGGTATGTGTCGGCCTGTAAAATCTGATGTGTGTCCCGAAAATGTCCCACTTTGGCCATTTGAAAAGGTGGCAACCCTAGTAGCGACATGGGCATGGTCACCAGGGTTACCAACTGTCCCACTTTGCTATGGACAGTCCCCATTTGACAGTTGTGTCCCGCCAAAAATCGAAAAATGGCAAATGACCACAGATTTCCGGACAAAAATATTCCCTCAATATACCTTTAATAGTAGCATAAAACATATAATTTGTATTTGAAACACATACATGGCATGAGAAACAGAATAAGCAAGCCAAATGCTATGAGAATAAGCATATAGTTTGGCAAAAAAGTGAAGTTCTGTCATCTCTCCTTGCTGTGGGTATGTGTTGTCCTGCAAAATCCGATGTGTCCACAAAAGATGTCCCACTGTGGGCATTGGAAAAGGTGGCAACCGTAATGGTCACCAGCAGTAGTGAGAGTACACAGCCGGGTAGCCGTGTCGACATAACAACAAGAAGGAACCAAGATACCCTAAATGCAGGCAAACATGTGCATAGCAACATGTACCACACCCAGCAACGTGCTAACAAGCATACACAGGACGGCGTATGTCTAAGCGTAATATCCAGAAGCAGAACCCATGCATGCAAATGTAATACACAATAGCCCCATTATAGCATGTAACCCCCACCCATGTAAGACCGTGCACCCAACCCAGCTAGCAGCCTTGCGCAGCTACACACCTACACACAATGGGCATACCTGAAATGTGGTAAGAAGTATTGTCTTAGGCAGTGCTACGCGGGCAAATATGTACCCACATGTTAACAACCCACCTCAGGTACAGATATGCAAATGGCTGCATGTGAATGTGTCGGCAGAATGTGTACATCCCGCATGTGGTATGGACCCGTCCAAACCCCATAGGCTTGCACACACCACGGTGCACATAACTGTACACATGTGGACAAGTCGGGATGTTCAACCACCGTACCGATGATTAGCTATGCAGACATGTCAAACACATATAGCGGAACATCTGCCTACCAAACAGGACATCCTAACAGGGTGCCACAGGCACAGAAGAGGAAGGTGGGACATCACATGTGGAGAGTAGTGTTGCCGGACGGCCAAACACCCACGGCCAAGGCAAAGGACGGAATAACATGCATATGGCCGGATGGATGTTGTTAGAAAAATATATATAGAAACACATATGAAGTGCCAGTTTAGAAGCAAAATAGTATATAATGCATTGTATTCTACTTTACAATATGGCAGTAGAAATGATCTTGCATGTAATTGGCTGAAGCTCAGCTGCAGTGTGATTGAACTCTGACCCTGGCAGTAACCAGTTCAGCAGGCTTATGTCTTTCAGCATTAATTATCCGCTGGGTTAGAGAATAATAAATGTATGTACATGTATATCTTTCTTCCTTCCACTGAGGAGGATGGCCCTGTGAGCTCTATCGAAGATAGAGTACAGCTGCTCACCAGAGAGACAAAGGAACCTAGTAGGAAATGAACTGACTATTGTATCCGAACAGGCTTGGAACCCTGACAGAGCAACATTTACAGAAGGACATTCTAATTGACCAGGTGCCGTGCAAGGCTGTGCTATTCTCATGGGAAAACATTTAATAAGCATTACCTTAGCACCGTCATTATGAATAGAATATTGTGGACTATAGTGATGTAAATGCCCTGTGACTGACCACGTCATTAAGGTGGGCAAAAGCTGATTGTAAACACAATACACATAAAGCTGCTTCCTGTATAGAGTCAGACAAAACTCTATACTTGTACTGCATAGTTATTTGCCTCCTGGTGTACACTATTAAAACGTTGTGAAACTGAGCTTCCTGTGTTATTGACTGTCATTTTGAAAAGCCTAATGAGTGTTACAGTCTGATTTTAACAACTTAAGTGACAGATGTGTATGTCATAGCATAGGAATAGGGCAAGCCAACCACCACAATCGCCATGTGTACCACATACAAACAGCCAGTAACACGCAGTAGTAATGCATGAAGGCATACACGACTGTGGGAATGGCACAGGACATATGGCACGTGCCAAGTGTAGATGCATGACACAAAACCCCAGGATGGGGCTCCCTGCAAAGAGGAACATGAGCCAACCACACCTCCCACAGATGTACCAGCAATGAAAACACATGCCAAACACACAGCAACACTACCGTCCATCCCACGACCACAACGGAGGCTGGTCAAAGACCACCATGGCTGGCACAAACAGGGATACGTGTAACCGTTGCCTTAACACCCCCCCATAGGCCAAAGAATAATAGAATGGACATATGCATGTAATGCTGTGAAGGATGTGTGGTAGTCCTCAGTATCACAGAGGTAGGTACACAGATACACTGTAATCAACCGTGACATATGTGCACTGTACACAGCATACCTGCTGGTAATACATAGTTCAATCATGTGCCACAGAAATATCCACATACGAATGAGGACAGGGGATAGACAAGTGTGAATGGGACAAACTATGAACATAGGTTCATAGTTTCATAGGTTCATAGTAGGCTATCCGCCCAAGGGCATCTATAAGCGTAGCCCATAGCTATGTTGCCTTTGCCACCCCTTCAGTTTGAAGAAAACTATGCCTATCATATTGCTGTACCTCAGTCAAGCAGTGACACGGAAGTAATCCCTGGGGTATATCTGCAATCTCCCATCCATTGGCCAAGATTCCACTTGAACAAGGCCAGCGAGGTGCTCTGCCTCACATGTACTGGGATGTTGTTCCACAGCATAGTGAGTGTCTGGGTGATGAATCTGTCCCTCCAGCACGTTCTATTACTGACAGTGTCAAGGTTTACGTCACCTGCCCTTGTGGTTCTGAGGGATCTAGATTCTTTAGGTGAAGCATAGTCATCAAATCTGGGTTTGACATGGCCTTGTATGCCAGGCACAGGTCACCTCTGAGCAAGTGGTATGCGACTGAATAGAGCTGGAGTCCTTTCAGTCGGTCAGCATAACACATATTCCTGAGACCCTGCATCCGTTTGTCGATGAACTGTTGGGGCCTTTCCAGCTGCTGCAGGTGTCGGGTCAGATACATTCCGAATGGGGCATTGTACTCAATCATAGGTCTAATGAGTGATGAGTACAAGGGGACGATGACCTCCCCTGATCTAGATGTGAATCCCGTCATGATCAGGTGGGCAATGTAGAAGGTCTACCTAACTACGTTAACAGCGTGCGTGTCGAACAAACGGTTACCGACAACCCGGGTCCCCAGATCCCTGGTAACTCCCTCTGTGCTCAGTGGAGTGCCACCTATATGGTAGCTAGGGGTAACCTCGTTCTTCCCAAAGGGTATGACTATGCATTACCCGGCAGTTAGCTGTAGGCCATGTCTCTGGCACCAGTTATCCATATCTGTGAGGCCCTTCTGAAGGATATCTGTGTCAGATGTGTGTCCGACTATGGCACCCAGTTTGCAGTCATCTGCAAACATTGTCAGCCATAACCCCCCTGTGTTTGCTTGTACTTTGGAAATGTAGATGCCAAGAGTGGACCAAGGACTGAGCCCTGTGGGACACCACCTGTGACCGGCTGTGAGTATGACATGGCGCCAGCAACTATGACCGTGTGGGTTCTGTCACTTAGCCAGTTTGCAACCCATCTGGCGATGTATGTATTTACATTCAAGCTGATGAGTTTATCAATGATACCTGAGGGGTATTGTGTGAAGGCCTTTGCCAGGTCGAGGTAGGCTGTATGGACTGCATTACCTCATCAATGGCCTTGGTGACTGATCCTAAAAGTCAACCAAGTTTAAAAGGCATGATCTGCCTTTGACCAAGCCAAACTGGGTTGGATCCAAAGTATGCAAGTCCCCTATGTCTTTATCTATGAGTTCCATTATGATCCTTCTCCATGGCTTTGCAGATAAGGCTTGTCAAGCTAATGGGATGGTAATTACCAGGGTCAGTGGAGGCACCGCCCTTGTGAAGTGGGACTACAGTCGCCTTGCGCCACTACTTGAGTGCGTATCCTGAGGTGAGGCTAAGATTAAACAGCTGTCCTAACTGTGGGTTTAATTCCTCATTGAGTTCGTGGAGTACACAGCTGGGACACCATCTGGTCCCATGGATGCTGTGTTTACTGCCTTGGAGAGAGCATTTCCCACCTGTGCGTTACAGGATCTACAATCCTCTGGTATAGATATCTCTCCATGTGGGGGAGAAGTCTTCACCGAACCTGTCAGCCAGTATGTTGGCAATGTGTGTAGGTTCAGTAATCTTCACATCATTCTGAACCCAGTCTGAGCATATCTGGGAGTGTCTTCCCAGGTGTCCAACATAGCTAAAGAAGGCCTTATGATTGTCTGTCGAGTCCTTGGTGATTTCTCTGTCGAATTTGCCCTGGATGATTTCATGAGAGCTTGTAGTTCTTCACATATAATGAGCAAGGGTGTCTTACCTTACAAGTATTCCGCTCTATCTTGTAGTAGCTACCTCCTTTCGTTGTACAGCTTGTTCATGGCTGGGGTCCACCAGACCGGATGCTTGGCTTTGGTACAAAGAGTCTCAGTGTTGTATGGGATTGCCTGATCCCTGCAGTCCTGTAGGTGCTGGTAGAAGGCATATGTAAGTGATTCAGCGGTTTGAGTAATGTTCACCACTGGCTCAGGGGCCTTAAAGGAGACCACACTAGTGTTTAGAAGTGTGAAGTCGGCTTTTGAGAAAGGCATATGTATGGTAACCGGCACCACCCACAGCATTGTATGCCAATAGCAGAAGCTATTGTAGGTTGTCCAAACACACGTGTCCGTACACATGGAACATCATAGCAATAAACCACGCCCGGATGTGGGTAATGCTAGATATACCCATGGCAGACGTGGTGCGTTCCCGAGTCCAATGCCCGAGGGACCACACACATAGCCGGCCTTAGGCATAGGCCAACTAGGCAGCCGCCTAGGGCGCCACTCTACTAGGGGCACCTTTCCAGCCTTTATTTGGTGTAGGTAGACCAGGATGGGGGTAGCGGGTGATGTGGCAGGGGCACCATGGAGTCCTTTTGCCTAGGGCACCACTTGACCTAAGGCCACTCTTGCCGTGGGTAAATACAGCAGTACCCACACCCAGATGCGGGTCATTGCTAGTATGCCATATCATCTATGGAAAGAAACCATATATTCCCAGACATAATGGCACAGCATAATGCCTGTCCGCCACCCAAGCGCAGACATCACGGCACCAGCGGTGCGGACGTACTGCGCGAGATGTCCGTTACCAATGTCGACACTGTCTCGCTCTGTGAAACAAAGTCAACATAGCGATTCAATACTAAACAGCGATGGAGAGCCCGATGTCCCCGTTGCTGAGCTGTTCAACCTGTTCCGCCATGTTAAATGTGTGTAGCAGAGCGGGACTGGCCCAAACTAAGCAACGGACATGTCCGTGGCTCAGTGAAAGCCGTCACGCAATGTTAAACCCATGTAATATAGTGAGACAAGTTATAAATACCGAGGGTTAGTAATGGAAATAGGTCCGTTCGAACAGACCGTGTGCAATTACTATAACAAGATCTACAACGATGCGCCCGGCCAATCAGCGCACACGGTTAGGAATAATGGGGGGGATATGGTATCATAGACACGGACAAACTGTGCCCATGTGACTCATCCGACATTCGTACAAGGTCAGGGCAGTTCCGTACACTAGGCAGACAAGACCAAATCCAAAGCACCACAGGAACACCCTGACAATTGAAGGCCTGTATGCGTAGGGGATATAAGCCCCTGTGATCTGAATATCCCTGCGGTCACGACATATGCATCCTGGGCCATGAGCGGGAGGGAATAAGGAATGTTCAACATGTAGTACCGCACCTTTCCCAGCAGGAGAATGGATGCCTGTGGCGTGCGTGAGTTGGGGGGGGTGGTGGGGGATATGTAAATTTAGCTAAGTACCATGGGTATGCATATAAATGAGACCGAACAGCTAACGTGTAGTGGTCACAGTAACCGGCAAACGTGAATGCAGTCCCGTTTGAATTACGACTATAGAACATATAAATGTGAGCGATGCGTAATGTGTCCATGCCGCAAAGACTGTTACATGTTTAAAGGTGAAAGTGCGTTCTGCACACGTCCGTCAACGGATCAGAGATATGTTGCGGAACAGTCACAACTAACACAGACCACGTAACCACACAGACCCAGTAAACATATGTAAACAGAATACGGATATGCATGTGCGCCTGCGCGTAACCCACAATTAGGAAATGCAAGTGCGCGTGTGCGTGTGTGATCCACTCAAAGCAGGGAAAGTTAAGGCTGTGTCCTCCACGTCAATCATACATGTCTCAAAACTGTCAGCCTCTGAAAGTATGGAATCGGGCAATGCCATGTAAAGTACCATTAGAAATAGTGAGAAACACGCTATGTGATAAGACAAACATAGAATGTGGATAGAATAACGTGTGTGTTACTAGTATGGATTGATGACGGTTATGCATCTGTAACCCGACCCACTTGTCAGAAGGTGCCCCCGTATGAATTGTGTTCAGTTGGCTCACACTTGTTGACCGGGCTAGGCTAGCTGGATATATGTCCAGTGTCAGCAGAGGCCCGTGGAGAAATGCTCCACACACAATAATAGCACAACATACCAAAGTACTCATATATGTAACCAAAAAAGAACAACAATAGAAAGTGTCCTGAAAGGACTGGTTACACACAGATCCCAGATGACAGAGAAATATATGGCCAGTGGAAGCACGTCACAATTATGGGATCAGGTCCCTAAAGAAGCAAGAAGGTCACACATGACACGCCAGTGAATTGCCAGATAGACACAGGTCAATGTAACACACAGCAAGATTAAGGGCCAACCAGCCGTACACCATGCCAGAACCTGTACAGTGGAAAAGGTATGGCATGGTAATTGATGTGTGTACACAGGTAATCCACAGACAGTAACAAAGAAAGGTATGAAACGAGGGGTTCACATGTATATATCTACACACAGCAGTCCGACGGCCCGTAGATATGATGCATGGACATAGATTTGTCACTTGAAAACAAGACGTAAACAACTACAGTTTATTCCATTTCATATTGATATAGTTATAATACAGTCATATTCATATTTAACATTGTGACTCTTATTTACATTCATATTTATACAAAATATGCTTTAATTGTACTCATTAATTCCATGCTTTGGAATCTTAATGCAACAATTATACACATTGATATACAATATCATTATCAACACACTACATTCTAAGGTTTACTCACAACAATTATCAACTATGTTTCAATATACTGATTGTATTGACCAATATTGTATTTATATTAACACATTGTTGTTGTATTATTGTTTCCATTAAGTAATGTATGCAACACTGATTTGTATATGTCACTTTATCATCAAGACTTGGAGCACTGTCCACTTAACTATGAGCAAGTTGATTGATTAATTGACTTTAAACCGACTCTGAAGGGAGTATATAAGGGACGACTATGTGATGTATTTCGTACTCGGATGCCCCATGTTAGTGGGTGAAAGAGCTCAGTATCTTTTGACTGTGGAGTGTATCGTTTTTGTCATTGTCTGTTTTGGCCTGGTTTATGTTCAATAATGTCTTTTATGAAGATGACCAGGACTCAAGGTTTGCTGTATTTCCGCCTACTGGCACATCGATATAGATAGGCCAAGTAATACATGATATGGGTAGTCAAACAGACATCCGCGATTGGGGAACATACAGCAGCAGTCAAAACCACTGGCCAGATGGTGACAGTCCAACAAGTTCTACACTTTACATATGCATATTGGTGTCCATTGTAGGACTCCAAAAATTGATCCATTCGCAATATCAACCAGCTGCGATCGACCTAGAAGAAGTGACAGCCGTGACTACGGCACAGCTAGACATATGCACCACCAGCGTGTTTAAGGTTGATGACAAGTGTCCATGAAATGCAGGACATATGAACAGAAATCCCCAGATTGTCGAGTCCATAGAAGTGCGTCCACATCCCAGTCCCGTACACATGAAGGATGTGTAATGTGTACCGTCGAGGGTTGCAGCCATGGGATCATGGGTATGCAAAAATGGGGCTCGGTGTTGTATGGCAGATAATCCATTGTCCCGCCTCGTGGGAGGGATGTGGGTGTAGCACATGACCTACTCCCCACTAATAATGCAAAGCATCCACCGGATAATGCTAAATGCAGGTGTGGAATGTGTACAGGCCATAACAGTGTCCAGTAGGCAATCCCCATGGATGGACAAGCCTACGACCAGGATGGCACCCATACCTGCAAGCCTGGTGGAATTACACAGCTGCAGTAAGGCATAACACAGGAAATGCAGATGGCAACTACAGTAGACACTCCCCATAGAAATCCAGACCGCTGTGCGAATACCGGCGTACACAGCACTCAATCTGCCAGCAACAACATGGGGATTACTCGCTGCCATACTGCGGAACAAATGGGCAACCAGTGGAACACATACCAATGGCACACCAACAACGTCAACTAGGAAGGTCATAGGATGTTTAAACACTGGCGTTCCCGCTTATAAAGAACATCCTTCAATGAATCAATAGGGTCCACATGTTCTGGCTGTGTAATATTGACAATACAGTGGCGTATACGTCCTACTGGGCCTTCTGAGGAGTACTTAAAGCAGTTGCCAACCTGCAGCATTACATTAATACCATTTGGGTTAATCGTAGTAGAACATGGGTTTCGTAGCACAACATAATATGTGTAGTCAAACACACATCCACGATTGGGGAACATACAGCAGCGGTCACAACCACTGGCCAGATGGACACAGTCCAACATGTTCTACATTTTACATATGCACATTTGTGTCCATTGTAGGACCCAAAAATTTATCCGTACGCAATGTCAACCGGCTGCGATCGACAGACCCAGATGAAGTGACAGCCGTGACTACGGCACAGCTACATATATGCACCACCAGCGTGTTCAAGGTTGATGACAACTGTCCATGAAATGCAGGACATATGCACAGAAATCCCCAGATTGTCGAGTCCATAGATGTGCGTCCACATCCCATTCCCGCACACATGGAGGATTTGCAATGGGTACTGTCGAGGGTTGCAGCCATGGGATCGTGGGTATGCAGAAATGGGTGTCGGAGTTGATTGGCAGATGATCCGTTGTCCCGGCCCGTGTGAGGGATGTGGGTATGGCATATGCGTTACTCCGCACTAATAATGCAAATCATCCACCGGAGAATGCTAAATGCAGCTGTGAAATGTGTACAGCCCTATACCAGTGTCCATTACGCAGTTCCCATGGATGGACAAACGTATGCCCAGGATGGCACCCATAACTGCAAACCTGGTGGAATCACACAGCTGTAGTAAGGCAAAACACAGGGAATACAGATAGGGACTACAGTAGAGACTCCACATACAAAGTCAGACCACCGTGCGAATACCGGCGTACACAGCACTCAATCTGCCAGCAAGAGAATGGTGATCACTCGCTTCCATACCGCGGAACAAATGGGCGACCTGCGGAACACATACTAATGGCACACCAACAACGTCAACTAGAAAGGTAATAGGATGTTTAAGCTATGGCGTACACACATATAAAGAACATCCTTCAAGGAAGTAATAGGATCTACATGTTTTGTTCGTGTTAATTTGACAATACAGAGGCGGGAATGTCCCAATGGGATATCTGCGGATTAGTTAAAGCAATTGTTAGCCTGCATCATTGGAATTACACCATTTGGGTTCAGTGGCGGAAAGCCCGGTTTACGTAGCACTACATAATATGGGTACTCAAACAAATATCCGTGAATGCTGAACATACAGCAGCAGTCAAACCCACTGGCTAGATGGACACAGTCCAATAAGTTCTACACTTTACATATGCACATTGGTGTCCATTGTAGGACCCAAAAATTTATCCGCACGCACTGTCAACCTGCTGCGATAGGGAGACCCAGATGAAGCGACAGCCGTGACTACGGCACAGCTACATATATGCACCACCAGCGTGTTCAAGGTTGATGACAACTGTCCATGAAATGCAGGTAATATGCACAGAAATCCCCAGATTGTCCAGTCCATATAAGTGCGTCCACATCCCATTCCCGCACACATGGAGGATGTGCAACGGGTACTGTCGAGGGTTGCAGCCATGGGATCGTGGGTATGCAGAAATGGGTGTCGGTGTTGATTGGCAGATGATCCGTTGTCCCGCCCCGTGTGAGGGATGTGGGTATGGCATATGCGTTACTCCGCACTAATAATGCAAATCATCCACCGGAGAATGCTAAATACAGCTGTGAAATGTGTACAGCCCTATACCAGTGTCCATTAGGCAGTTCCCATGGATGGACAAACGTACGGCCAAGATGGCACCCATAACTGCAAACCTGGTGGACTCACACAGCTGTAGTAAGGCAAAACCGAGGGAATACAGATAGGGACTACAGTAGAGACTCCACATACAAAGTCAGACCGCCGTGCGAATACCGGCGTACACAGCACTCAATCTGCCAGAAAGAGAATGGGGATCACTCGCTTCCATACCGCGGAACAAATGGGCGACCTAAGGAACACATACTAATGGCACACCAACAAAGTCAAGTAGGAAAGTCATAGGATCCTGACACTATGGCGTTCACGCTTATAAAGAACATCTGTCAATGAATTAATAGGATCTACATGTTTTGGTTGTGTCAGTTTGACAATACAGTGGCGGACATATCCTAATGGGACATTTGAGAATTACTTAAAGCATCTCCTAGCCTGCATCATTGGATCTACACCATCCGGTTTCAGTTTAGAATACCCTGGTCAACGTAGCACTACATAATATGGGTAGCAAGCAGACATCCGCGATTGGGGAACATACAGCAGCAGTCAAACCCACTAGCCAGATGGACACAGTCCAACAAGGTCTACACTGTACATATGCACAATGGTGTTCATAGTAGGACCCCAGAGATTCATCCGTATGCAATGTCAACCAGCTACGATCGAGAGACCCGAAAGAACTGACAGCCGTGACTACTGTACAGCCAGACATATGCACCTCCAGCGTGTTCAGGGTTGACGACAACTGTCCACGGAATGCAGGACATATGTACAGATATTCCCAGATTGTAGAGTCCATAGAGGTGCATCGGATGTGTAATGGGTACCGTCGAGGGTTGCAGCCATGGGATCCTGGGTATGCAGAAATGGGGCTCGGTGTTGTTTGGCAGATAATACGTTGTCCCGCACCGTGGGAGGGATGTGGGAGTAGCACGTGCCTTACTCCCCACTGATAGTGCAAAGCATCCACCGGCTAATGCTAAATGCAGGTGTGAAATGTGTACTGCTCCATACCAGTGTCCAGTAGACAATCGCTAGGGATGGACAAGCGTAGGACCAAGATGGCACCCATAACCGCGAACCTGGTGTAACCACACAGCTGCAGTGAGGCATAACTCAGGAAATACAGATAGGGACAACAGTAGACACTCCCCATACAAAGCCAGACCGCTGTGTGAATACCGGCGTACACAGCACTCAATCTACCAGCACCGAAATGGGGATCAGACGCTCCCATACCGCGGAACAAATGGGTGACCTGTGGAACACATACCAATGGCACAATATCAACGTCAGCTAGGAAAGCCATACGATGGTCAAACTATGGCGTTCCCACCAATGAAGAACATCCTTCAGTGAATTAATAGGATTAATGTCAATTGACCATGGAATACACCTAATCAACATCAAAGACCTGCTGGCACCTTATGGCACACAAACCAAGACACACATAGGTAGATGAAACAGTCAACGTAGACATGTCGTCCACGACAGGTCACATGTGGTATCCAAAGGTTACTCCATAGACATGTAAGTGCTATCACCCGTAGGCTCCGTGAGACTTACACATAACATAGAGGTGTCCAGGCTTTATATATCCCCCCTTACACTTCCATGTGTTACTTTCTGTGCAAACAATGAACATGGAACCACAGCATAGAAAGCACAGACGCAATGTTAACCACACACACATATGTTAACATCTCAGAAGGCATCCTATTAACACATGTATCATATGATATTGTACTATGCCGAATACTCATCAATCAAAGATTTAACAATGTATATGGAAGATATGCATAGCATATCACTGTAATACAGCGGTACAGAACTGAAAGAGTGGACAAATGTGTGCTAACCCTACATCTGTACCTAAACTACATTCCCATTACGGGGGCTTGCTCCACCTGCCTCTCAAAAGAGGCCTCATCAGTGTTCCATCGGTCAGCCCTGGTGTGTGGCCAACCCTCCACCTACTAATCCAACTAGATCCGCATTCTATAGCATAGCTGATGAGGTCCCCTCTGGTATTATAACCTGGGCCGTAAAACACCGAATGTAGACGTATGCCTTGTGATGTGCCCATATCCGGCCGTAGGCATACGGCAATCCTGCGGCTGCCCAGGGCGCCGCACTAGTAGGGCCACCTGTCTAGTAAGTGTGTCATGTAGGTATACCAAGATGGGGGCACCATGTGCTGTGGTGGTGGGCACCATGGAGCCCTACAGCCTAGGGCAGAAGTCGATCTAAGTCCGCTGCCGTAGGAGGGGTAGTACAGTCTGCAGGTATGTGCAGACGTGCACATGAAACAGCGGTCCACAAGGATTACCCATAGTGGCGACACCTGCACAGATGGCTGTAGCGGGACACACACACGGCCATGCATACAGCACAGGTAGACATACACACACCATAACTAGGCAAGTACACACAAGGTGTATGGCGTGTATAGGTACACTGTCAGGTCAGCAAGGGTAGCTGTCTGCCACGATATCCAGCAGATGTCATTACGGTGTTCTGGAATACCGACAGTGCATGGACAATGAGTGGATATGCAACGTACCACAGTTATATGTGTCAGCCGTGCAAATATGCGATACATGGGAAAGACAGCCGTCCATGCTAGAGCAGCAGTACGGGCACAACATAGGTTCGTAGATATACAATGACAGAGATACAGACGGACACATGTGGCAGGCCCGGGAGTGTAATGTACACAGCATCACCCCACCACACCATAGCATGGTGCACATGGAGAACACGCTACGGCGGTCGCTGACCACAACAGGCACACAAGCAGTACATGAGCTGCGTACCACCATCCACAAACACAGGGATGGCGGCAGGATATGAGTGTTCTGTGTAAACCACACGGCAATACCGTATGAACCCATGCAGCTGGGAGCATGGACACACACACACATGTGGCAGGCATGGTGACTGACCACACCCCCACATACCCAAACGCACAAACGTACGACACAGGTATGGAATGCGCTACGTGGACCACCGAGCACACCACCATCAGAGGCACATGTACAGGTGGGTGACAACATCCGTAAAGGAATGGCTGCTGATAGCCAAGGTTTGTGTTGCAAAGCGTCTAAAAGCTTGTTCATCTGCAGAGGCTGCTGGAAACAGACACACACACACACAGAGGGACCGACAGTCGAACCTACGCCTACTTACATGAACTCACTACAGCATGTAGCATTTACAGAACGCGCTACCGAGTTTACTGAGACCAGCGCTGTCAGAGGCATACTTCTAGGCGGGTGACATCACCCGTAAGAGAATAGCTGGCAATAGCCAAGGTATGTGTTGCGAAGCGTCGAAAAGCATGTTCATCTGCAGAGGCAGCTGGAAACACACACACACACACACAGTGAAGGGCCGGGAGTCGAACCGACGCCTATCTACAGGAACTCACTACAGCATGATGCATTTACAGTACGCGCTACCGAGATTACTAAGCACAGCACTGTCAGAGGCATACTTCTAGGCAGATGACATCACCCGTAAGAGAATAGCTGGCAATAGCCAAGGTATGTGTTGCGAAGCATCTAAAAGCTTGTTCATCTGCAGAGGCTGCTGGAAACACACACACACACACACAGAGGGGCCGAGAGTCGAACCTACGCCTACTTACATGAACTCACTACAGCATGAAGCATTTACAGAACGCGCTACCAAGTTTACTGAGCACAGCGCTGTCAGAGGCATACTTCTAGGTGGATGACATCACCCGTAAGAGAATAGCTGGCAATAGCCAAGGTATGTGTTGCGAAGCGTCTAAAAGCTTGTTCATCTGCAAAGGCTGCTGGAAACACACACACACACACACACACACACAGAGGGGCCGAGAGTCGAACCTACGCCTACTTACATGAACTCACTACAGCATGAAGCATTTACAGAATGCGCTACTGAGTTTACTGAGCACAGCGCTGTCAGAGGCATACTTCTAGGCGGATGACATCACCCGTAAGAGAATAGCTGGCAATAGCCAAGGTATGTGTTGCGAAGCGTCTAAAAGCTTGTTCATCTGCAAAGGCTGCTGGAAACACACACACACACAGAGGGGCCGAGAGTCGAACCTACGCCTACCTACATGAACTCACTACAGCATGAAGCATTTACAGAACGCGCTACCGAGTTTACTGAGCACAGCGCTGTCAGAGGCATACTTCTAGGCGGATGACATCACCCGTAAGAGAATAGCTGGCAATAGCCAAGGTATGTGTTGCGAAGCGTCTAAAAGCTTGTTCATCTGCAAAGGCTGCTGGAAACACACACACACACACACACACACACACACAGGGGCCGAGAGTCGAACCTACGCCTACCTACATGAACTCATTACAGCATGACGCATTTACAGAACGCACTACCGAGTTTACTGAGCACAGTGCTGTCAGAGGCATACTTCTAGGCGGATGACATCACCCGTAAGAGAATAGCTGGCAATAGCCAAGGTATGTGTTGCGAAGCGTCTAAAAGCTTGTTCATCTGCAAAGGCTGCTGGAAACACACACACACACACACACAGAGGGGCCGAGAGTCGAACCTACGCCTACCTACATGAACTCACTACAGCATGAAGCATTTACAGAACGCGCTACCAAGTTTACTGAGCACAGCGCTGTCAGAGGCATACTTCTAGGTGGATGACATCACCCGTAAGAGAATAGCTGGCAATAGCCAAGGTATGTGTTGCGAAGCGTCTAAAAGCTTGTTCATCTGCAAAGGCTGCTGGAAACACACACACACACACACACACACACAGAGGGGCCGAGAGTCGAACCTACGCCTACCTACATGAACTCACTACAGCATGAAGCATTTACAGAACGCGCTACCGAGTTTACTGAGCACAGCGCTGTCAGAGGCATACTTCTAGGTGGATGACATCACCCGTAAGAGAATAGCTGGCAATAGCCAAGGTATGTGTTGCGAAGCGTCTAAAACTTGTTCATCTGCAGAGGCTGCTGGAAACACACACACACACACACACACACACACACACACACACAGGGGCCGAGAGTCGAACCCACGCCTACCTACATGAACTCACTACAGCATGAAGCATTTACAGAATGCGCTACCGAGTTTACTGAGCACAGCGCTGTCAGAGGCATACTTCTAGGCAGATGACATCACCCGTAAGAGAATAGCTGGCAATAGCCAAGGTATGTGTTGCGAAGCGTCTAAAAGCTTGTTCATCTGCAGAGGCTGCTGGAAACACACACACACACACACACACACACACACACACACACACACACACACACACACACACACACACACACACACAGGGGCCGAGAGTCGAACCTACGCCTACCTACATGAACTCACTTCAGCATGAAGCATTTACAGAATGCGCTACCGGGATTACTGAGCACAGCACTGTCAGGAGGCATACCCCTAGGTGGGTGGTATCATCTGCAGAGGCAATGCATCCGATAGGGAATGAAGACAGAGTGCGCAGTCACGCAGCCTGTTATCATCCCAAGGTGGCCGTACAGTAACACGTTAGTGCTGCAGTCGGGAATACAAAATAACTACTGATCAGTACATCACGACAGGAATACGGGATGCACCACATGACTGTATACTCTATAAGAGGGCATCCGGCGTGCAGGATGTAGGCAGCCAATGTGGCATGACAGCCACATATGTGTCACCTGGATGGTCACCATGGCTATGCAGGATGCCATTGGCCATGGCTACACGCCTAGTAGCAGACATCGGTGATAACTGTCGTGTGTACCCCCGGCGGGTGTACTGGACATGCCTCCCACACCTAGCGGTTGCAAAGGGGAGACAGACATGCTCACGGGGTATCAACGCAGTCGGGCGCGGTGTGCACTGTACTGTGTGTCTATCTACACAGCTGCTTACTGGGCATGCTCAGACACTTAGACTCGGCACAGAGCAGACATGCATACACATGGTGCGACAGCATGGGTGGCAGAATGTGGACCATCGTGTGTGTCCAGCCACACAACAGCAACCCGGCCATGCCACAGACGTGGCCGTTGCAAAGGGGAAACAGGCATGCACCCGGGGTATTAATGCAGTCGGGGGCGGTGTGCACTGTACTGTGTGTCCATCTACACAGCTGCTTACTGGGCATGCTCAGACACTTAGACTCGGCACAGAGCAGACATGCATACACATGGTGCGACAGCATGGGTGGCAGAATGTGGACCGTGTGTGTCCAGCCACACAACAGCAACCTGGCCATGCCACAGATGTGGCCGTTGTGAAGGGGAAACAGGCATGCACCCGGGGTATTAATGCAGTCGGGCGCGGTGTGCACTGTACTGTGTGTCCATCTACACAGCTGCTTACTGGGCATGCTCAGACACTTAGACTCGGCACAGAGCAGCCATGCATACACATGGTGCGACAGCATGGGTGGCAGAATGTGGACCGTCGTGTGTGTCCAGCCACACAACAGCAACCCGGCCATGCCACAGACGTGGCTGTTGCAGCGGGGAATATCCAGGTGCAATTAACCATGGGTAGGACTGCATTACAGTTTGTTGCATGCTACAGACCACCCTCCCAAACCCAGGATACCTGCACAGCCGTCCTGAGGACACTGGTGAGTGTGCATGCTCTCACAACACCGCCGTATTGGGTGACATCAACCACCCATACATAGACTGAGAACATTACCCATGACACAACACCCTACGCCACAGGTCCCGGGTGTTCATACACCTGACTGCTGTGAAACAGCCATGAACCATACCCACTAGGGGGGGACGTATACCAGTTCTGCTCATCACACATGGGGAGGATATGCTCCACACAAGATGTACATCCCTCAATGGTGATGTCAGACCATATAGTGGATCCACTGGTATTCCACATCCTGCACCCAACACCGGCATGGGAGACCTAAGTGACGACCTCTCCACAGCAAACCACACACATCATACGACCGGTGTGGTACCCTACCAGTCCTCCATGCCAGTGGTGAACACAGGCCGCACTGCCAAAACCCTTATGGATGCCTTCTCTGAGCACCCCCAGGGATGTCTGCACCAAGCGATCATGATAACATCAGGACCTTGTCCACCGAAGGCAGGCACATGGTGTGGTGGACCCCAGCCACTGACAAACTGTACATCAACAGTTGGAGCTAATACATGACAGAGCAATATCAGTACCAGGGAAGCCATCACCCATTCATACCGGCGTTAACATACGGCCACACATACAATCATCCAAGGCTGCTTGTGGGAGTGGTACTGCAGAGGGCACATGAGACAGCCATAGGGCCTTCCTTAGCTGTGGTAGGGACATGGGTGGAGTGCACAGTCATGGCGAAATTAATCCAGAATGGTACAACGGTCACTGCACCCACAGACATTGTCAACAAACCAGCGGACATGTTCCATGCATACATCCACCCCCCCCAAGAAGGGACGTATCCATCCCACCAGAGTCTAGCCTCCAAAACATCTCATATGCCCTGGAGTGATCTGATATCTGTTAGGCGGTGAACACAGCAACAATGGGCCCCGATGGTGTCCCTGGCTGTGTGCTACCCAACCTCATTGAGGCCCTCGCCCCACACATAAGGCCACTGTGTCATGTTAGCCTTACTACGGGCTAGGTCCCCGCTGGATGGCATACGGCAGCTGTGGTCCCACTACGCCAGGGTAGTGCTCTTATGGACTGTAGACATTCCTGCCCTATCAGCTTGACAAGCCTTGTCTGCAAAGCTGCGGGGAGGTCCATACTGGTGCCCATGAATACAGACAGTGGTGTACAGCCAATACCGGAACATACCCACAATGACTTAGTCAAGGGCAGATCCTGCCTCCCAAACCTGCTCGGCCTGTCTGGAGTGGTCACCAAGGCCATTGATGGGGGTACGTCGGTTTGCACACACTACCATGACCTGGCGGGAGCGTTCAAAACACACTCCACGTGGGACTCATGGAAAGGCTCGCCAGCGTACATGTGGAGACATATGTCACACGATGGTTCTCGGAATGGATGGAGGTGACACCACACAGGGTTTGTGTTCCTGGTGCCGTGTCAGACTCAAAGCTGGTCTCAAGTGGAGGCCCACACTGCTCAGTCCTGGGCCCCTTGCCGTTCGGCATTCGACCTTCCAATGTGCATGCAAACATAGGGGGATTGTGGCAGACAAGGTATGCAGATGACTGCACACCGGCCACCATACCCAACACCCCATCTGACACGGACATCCACCTGGGGCCTCATAGACATGGATAACTGGTGCCAGAGCCATGGCCTGCTGCTACATGCCAGAGAAGGTGCAGACCTACCCAGTGGGAAGGACATGTTCGCCCCGATGTAACATGTAGGTGGTAATCCATTCAACATGGTGGACATGTTCAGGGAAATGGGTACCACACCTGTCGGTAACCTCTGTCAACACACACAATGCCAATGTGGGTGGGAAGACATTCCACTGTGGCCACCTGGTCTGGAAGGAATCACATCCACATCAGGGGTGTTCATTGTACCCCTGTACACATCACACACCAGACCAATGATTGCGTACAATGGCACATCTGGCCTGTACCTAACCTGACACCTGCAGCACTCGGAAGGACCACAAACGTTCCACGACGCGGCGATGAAGGTGCTGGGACATGTGTCACACGCTGCCCGACCAAGGGGACTCCGGCTGTATACCTTCCCAGCACGTCTGCTCTGTGGTGATCTGTGCCTGACATACACGGCCATGTCCGACATGGGTGACATGGACATGTTCCACCTCCTAGGCTCCAGGCAAACACAGGCACAGAAGTGACTGTCAGACACCTCACCACGAAGATGACTAGGACGTGCTGGGGGAACAGGGTCAACGCCCAGAGACCCCCTACAACACGGAGAGGATTGCCAGCCCATGTGAAGCAGAGGCCCTGACTGACTTTTTCCAGGAGTAATCATGACGTGTGGATGTGTGATCATAGGTATGCGCCAGGCATCATCTCTGTATCAGTGCTGGACGGGGGACAGGAGACCGATGGATATGGCCACACACACTCTGGCTAGGATTACACATGCCGTAGGGCACATAGCCTGGTATGTACATGTGCGCCTTTGTACCTATGTAGGGGTCCATGCCGTTTGCGGGTACCTGTGCTATGCTGATATTGCCAGATGTGCCTGTGGGTACCCCACAAGTACACGTGGGGAACTGATAACAGTGCTCCCAGTAGGCACATGCAAGTACACCATAATTGGCATACAGGTTAACTGAACCAACATGGTGCTACACATGTAACCACCACGCATACCGTGTACACAAAACAATGAATGCTGCACCTGCACTACATGGTATGTCTGCTGCATGATGTCAGTGCACGACCCACATCACATACGCACCTGTCACCTGCCATACACAACCACCGCAACATACACATTGCGTACTATGCAGACACAGGTATCACATACACCTCTCACTATCTTGTCCACCCTGTGCATCAGAATATGTTTGCATAACCGTGCACCGATGGTGTAGCTCACGGTTCTGCAGCAGAGGCTTCATCATATGCACAGGGTGATATGTGGGCCATGGGCATAGGCTGTACCAATGGATGACATCATGTGTGTGTGTAAGGGCCTGTGCATTTACTGGGCATGACTGTGCAGAATGCATGTGGATGTGGTGGAGCCCTACAGTTGGGTCTGCTGTGTGTGAGTATGTGTGTACACAGTTCAGTCATCTGTGATGCCTACACGGGGTATACTTGGCAGCCCCAGACTGTACAGTGCAGGTGGTACGGCTCACTGTGTCCGCCTGCGTCGACGTGACCCGTGCCTGCCTGGGGTCGCACGGGCACTACCGGGTGGAGGTATAGAGTGGCCACTCTCCAATGACACATGTCCGCTGGAAACGTGTCCATGCCGGGGCCGTCCAGGGCCACGTCCATGTGGCCTGCTGTGTCCTGGTGTGGTTGGTGTAGCAGCAGCTGCACTGCTGCTGCTACCAGCACTGTGTGGGTGGGCATGGGAGGTGGCACGCACACGTCGACCTGCACTTGGTGGTGTTGCTGGCCCACGTGCCCTATGCCTCACCCCTACCAGGTGTTCCAGCATGGACAGCTCACGCTCACGGATGGCCATGCCTCGGTCGAGGATCCCAGCCATCTCACCTAATCTCCTATCCAGAACATCGGCAAGCTGCTGTTGGGCATTTGCCAATGACTGGATGTTCTCATTTAAGGAACGGATTGCGGACCTCTGCAGCCTCTGCCCTTCCTGGTTCTGCCGTTCGGCACGTGCCTGCGCCGCCATTACAGTCTGAAACATGCGTCTGGTTATACCAGCTGCTGCACCCTGTACAGCAGGTGTATGTCTAGCAGTGCTCCTCCTACGAGCAGCACCTGCCACATGCCTGTGTGGCACTTCACCAGTCATTACACTGGCAACATCATGTGTACCCGCACCTTCTGCAGCCACCACACATTCCTGCTTGGTGCCAACAGACGCTGACTGTCCGTCATCTATGGGCAACGGTGTTGTGGTATGTGTCGGCATCTGAACCATGTGCGGGGATGAAGGGGACATAAGTGTGATGTTCTCCAATGGCACAGTGTCTGCCCGTGACGACCCTGCCTGTGCCTCATGCACATGGTCATCACCGCTAGTATCTGTGGGGACACTAGCATCAGATGGACCACAGGAGGGGAACGCACCTACAGCACCTGTGAATACAAAGACATACCGTAAGTTACATTACACACGCAGACACACACACAGACACACACACACACACACACACACACACACACACACACACACACACACACACACACACACGGACACACACACATGCAGACACATCATGCATGTGATATTGCAGGTGGCATGCAGCATTCCCACACCACAGCCCAGTGAATGCAGCCCAGACATTAATAGTGGCAGTATGCATACTGCCCTGGAGTGCACACTACATCAGGCAGGTGTCTTTTAGTAGGGTTGCAGTACACACATTCATGGTAGTTTGCATGCATCACAGTGATACACCGTGTGGCCACAGGCGGGTTAACAGTACACATGGCTGGCGTCACTATGTCATGTACACCGCAAACATGTGCGGTATCATGTGGACATGTGACGATGGTGTCCCACCACATGCACCACATCACAACGGATGTCACAGTGCATTGTTATGTGTACAGTCTACAGATAGAATGCATGTGTAACAAGGATGTCTGTGCAGGTGTGGTTGGTGTGAGCTGTGTACATAGCTGTACAGTGGGGAGTACGGGCACTGTGCCACTGCACAGCAGCAGGACACAGGTATGTTTCTGTGCGATGCGTGACCTGGACGCATTACGTTGCCATGTCTGCAAGTCAGTTCTGCTGCTCAACAGCACGTATATGGTAGACATTGGTGGCACCTCTAGTGGCTGCAGACAGGCATTCCATTTCTCTGGTGTACCACATCGGATGTCCAGGGGGTCCACTACAGTGATGAGCCCACTATGTGTGGACAGGGTGCAACGGTGACTACCCACTGCGGATGTACTGTGTGGCAACATGCCTGCAGGTATTACCCATGGCCATGTTTGTCTGGTTCATCGACAATTGTGTGTGATGGGCATCGTGCACACGGCCCTGTGGTGGCCCATGTGACATACAACCATACTAGTCTGAGGTGTCACATTCCCTAAGGCTATGCAGACATTGTGGATGTCTGCTATGTCGTGCATAGGTCATGTCATGGTGTGACAATGTTGCGGACAGACATCCATGTGCATGGGACATGTCATGTGCCATGTCACAACGTGTGCACCCAATGCAGGGGCATAGGTCACAGTGGTAACACCTGTGTTCTGGCCAGATCACAGCTCACTATGTGGTACTGTGTGCATACCGCAGAGGCATACCAATGCATACTACACATGCAGCCATTGTGGAACACCTCCACCATTGTATGCATAGCTGACTGCACATATCACACCAATGGGTTATGTGGTGTCATGCCGGTCTATACTAACGGTTGTATCTACTGTACATGGGTGGTGTGTGTGTTGGGTGGAGCAACCTGTATACCATGACTGGGGCACACCCAGGTGTGCATGTCATACCTGGACACATGGGGAATATCGATACACTGTATCATGCCTTTTACTAGCAACAGTCTTACCTGCGACAGACCCTTGTCCGTGCGACATGCCAGACGTACCTGTATAGGGACGACACAAAAGTATACACATTATCCATTACTATCGCCACGGTAAGCACTGTGCATGTCACATCATGCACCTGTGTGTTAGCATGTGCTATGCACATGTCTGCAAACACAACATAGCATACTGTAGTATGCATCTTGTGTGGCCATATACCTGGCATGTGTTGCTATATTATGTGTTGTACTATGACACCCACTCCTACGTCGCTTATCATACAAACATGCAACACTGACTTACCAGGCGGCTCCAAGCTCGTTGGTTGGGAGACACCCACCTCCACGATGGAAGCAAGGGTTTCAGCATGTTGTTCCATGGGTGTCCCCAGACTGGCCAGGAGCTCCTCCGCGGGTGTGAGTGGGGGCTGGGTTTGTGGCCCACCACCTGTCCCACCTTGTTGTCTGGCGATTGCAGTGGCACGCTGTCTCGCATGCTGGATTAGGTCTGTGCAGTGCCTGCGGATCTGTTGATATGTGCGGTTGTGGCCGCCCAGGGTGTTCACCCTCCTGCGCATATCCTGCCACATGTCTTCCCGTTGTTGTGCCTGCAGTGGCACGTGGCTAAACAAGATGTCATAGTTATCATGGAGCAACGGTATTATCACCTCATCTTCCTGTCGGCTAAAGGCAGGCAGCCGGGAACGTGGCATTATCTGTAAGACATAATGATGGTGACAGGTCACATTTACACTGCTGTGCTGGCATACTGCTGGAAATACATTGCTATGACATGTACAACATCTGCACAGTAATCTCTGTGATGCATCATGGCAGTGACACAGCCGATGTGTTGCCGTCACACCATTGAGCAGTGGGTGTCATATCATATCTGTGTGTCACCTCATCACACTGTACACACACCATGTTGATGTTAGCCTGCTGTGGACATGTGTACCTGCCTGCACCTGTGTCCATATCAGTTGGCACGGGTCCCCATGTGACAACGGTTCTACTGTTCACCTGGATGCTGTGTATATGTCACTAGACATCACGTACATGGCCATTATGAACGTCAGTGGTGGCACTGCACACATACACATGGACACCTGCACATGCATGTGTTGTGCCATGTACATCCACACAGCACTGTACGGGTGTTGGACAACTTGCCACGGCTCACCTGTGTTGCACATGTGATACACATGGGACAATGTGTAACCATGTCACATTAGCAGGAACGGTCATGCATAGCATGTGCACACGCACGTTGTCCACAGCAACACACAGCACCTGTAACACCACAGGGTGCATCACCGCCACATTACTGCTGTGGACGGTTGATAGTGACAGTGCCTTTTGTCCATCGCACCATGTAGGACTGTGATAGCATGTGCAGCCTTGCTGGGCAGGGCTGCATGGTATGGCAGGGTATGCCACATACATGGCACTGGGATGTGATCCACCTGGGGGGTAATGATATTGGCAGGGTGGCTGTCCATTCCATATGTCATTGCTATGTGTATATGGACATTACACATGTCTATCATCATGGTGTGGACACTGGCCTTATGCAAGGTAGGCTGCACGCTGCTTGGTGGGGGTGTGTCTGGTGCATGCAGGTATCGCACATCCATGCATACACTGTAACCCTGACAGGTGCTATGTGCTGCAATATTGATCAACACAGTGCTGTATGTGGCCACACGCTGCTATCCCGTGCACATGGATGGTTGCCTGGACTGACATGGGTACCACTTATGTCTACATCCAGTGCCTGCTGCCAGCCCCATGTCTGCTGGTGCACTGCACACCGCCATCCCTCCCACGGGAAACGTGGTGTTGGGCACAGCATAGGTATCCATGTATGGGGACAGGGATGTTCACATAGCAGGGGCACTGATGGTATCGTCGATCTGACCATACACGTATGACGCACCCCTCACACATACAACCCATTCATTATGTTGTTCACAACAGTGACACAGCTATACTGCTATGCCGGAGACATTCACAAACGTACATGCACAGATGCGTGCACGTCCGTCTGTGGCATGGCCTGGACTATTGGTGTGGTTCGGCACATAACGTGTTTGAGTGTGGCTGGCGCAGACCTACTGTGCACATGTCTACACAGTAAGCCTGTTCTACAGTAGGCATCGGTGATGTGCTGTGCACATATCATATCTGCACATTGTGTTGGTGTCTGTCTGTCCACGGGCCAGTGGTGGGACACACAGGGATATTGTTGAACATATATGCATGCAACCCTGTACTGCTGTACCGCTAGCTTCTCGGGTGCTAATGTGTCATAGACATGCACACCATACCCGCACATGTGGTAGTGGGTTGCCACCCGTACCCATCTCCTCTTGTGGGTTGCTATCATCCCACACCCTCTTTGTATCATATGTTCAGGCTATGCACCTGTGTGGGGCATGTGGGCATGCAATGCAGTACTACGTGCCTTTGCACCCATCGCAGAACAGGTCACACAGGTACACTGGCAGCCATACACTTCACAGCTTGATGACAGCACAACACGTGTTGTACACACGTAACACATGTCCTGTGGGACATGGTCAAATGTACAGGTATGTCCATCAGTCACATGCCACTGCTACTCCTACATGATGGCTATGCAGGACATGTGGCAGTACAGCAACTGTCACATGTACACGAGCAATGCCCCCCTACCTACATCACGTGGTACTGCCTGTGGGGCATGTGCGTCTGCATCCATGCTATGGCCATAGATGACAGTTGTACATCGATATGTGCAACATACCTCATTGGGTGTTCTCATGTGCGCATGTTCAACATGTCAACGCATTGTTTGTGTCTGTCAGACAGTCATTGTTGTGCATGGTTTACATGGCAGCCATGGCGTACTGTGTGTGATTCCAGGTACTTCATTGGGCTACCAGCATTGTACATTATCACAGCACATTCCAGCCATCACGTAGCCATCCTAGCTGACACTGTTATCCTGCCAGTGGGAGGTGTTCTGCCATGTGCACATATGTCACACAGTACGAGGGTGACTGACACACATTCTCAGGACAGGGTTCTGACCGCTGTGGATGTGTGTGATGCTGTTGATGACCATGACTGCGCCAGATGGTGTCATCTGGATGTGTAACATTCACAACACACACCTACCTTCACGTAGCAACACATCATCCACAACAATGGACATCCCTGCATGAACACTGTGTGCAGTATGTCTGTATGACCACTGCATGCACCACTGGTAGCCACCAGCATGGCTGCCAACAGCAGCAGTGTGTATCCTGTGTGAACATGGGTTACACCATTCACAACACACCTGTGTCAGATGGCCCTGTTGTGGGTCACAGTGCAGTTCCACACATCATGTAACAGTATACATCATGCACCGATATGTTGCGGACATGTGAACAGCTGTGCAAGTCAACATATGCACACATGACACATCACCTGGTACAACGTGTCTGTCTTACCACACGATATTGTGACCACCCTGTGATGACATTGTACAGGCTACATGGACTGGGACATGTGATGGCTCAAAGGTGTATTCACCCTCTGGGTGTGTGTCTAGCCAGGTGTACAGTAGGCAGTGGTCTGCACACGGGGATACTGTACATTGGCCTACTCTGTCACTGCGACTGTTGACTATGCTCATACTGTACTTATACAGGCATGTGGTATTTGTCCAGTATGACGGTTGTGGTCAACCACACTACTGTGGCACACATGACCTGCGGACATCTGCCTAGGGTGTGGGGCCCACATGTACATCTTCACATGCTATGCTGCCTCTGCAGCGGTGTCACATGTCTGTCTCCAGCAGGGCTGTCACAGGCAGGCACAGCATGCAGTGATGTGTGACAATGCTTGCACCCTCCACTGTGCTGTACACAAGCACTGCACACACAGTAAGGCACGCCTGACATTTATCTGCGGTGCCTGGGACCTGCCTCCATGCTCTACACAGCACACCTGCCAGTCCAGATTGTACACAGATCATACCTCCCAGGCACATACCTGGACTGCAACACACACAGGTGAGGGGATCCCACATCACACAGTGATTTACACACATACTGTATATTTTCCGAACACAATGCATCATAGGTACTCCATGTTCGGATACCCATGTTTGTGACTGCTAGACACATTGTGACACGCAACGGAGAGTGCACTGTACACCACAGGTTACATGCTGGCTGTGTTGTCATACTGTACATTGCACCTCGGACAGTTGCTACTGCCATGTGCTGACAGCAACACGCACTTCCCTAGTATGGACTCCCATGTACCCACACATGCTTGGCCATGCACTACACATAGCTGGGTGACACATTACACAACACATACCATACCTACACTACCCTTGGCATGCACCATACCTCCATGTGTCTGTGTGCTAAACCTACGGACATCCCCCCTCTGGTTGATGAACATATATGCTTCGCGGCCCTGCTAGCCACACCCTGGACACACACCCATCGCAGCATACATGGTACATGTGCTCAACGGCCGGTACTACCGACGTCTGCTGACGGGGTGGTTAATGGCATGGCACCCTGGCAGCTGGACAGTATACGTGACTATGCTGACACATATCACAGTGCACTTCCGCTACATGTACACACTGGTAGGGACCATGCTATTCCACACAGAGACATGGTGGTACTGGCCTTTTCACAGACGCCACGGTGGTATTCATGTTCCATGCACATGTGCTGTATGGGCGCATGTGCAGGCTGTTGCACGGTGGGTATGTTCAAATGTGTGGGGTGCATCACTTGACAGTCATGGTGGGTCCTCGTGGTCCATCACATGCTCCACAGCTAGCTACCTACACATGACCGTCGTACATTGCAGTGTGGGCCCTCACGCAGTGTGGTGGTATGTCTGTGTTGTTTGGCTACATCCACATTCAATGTAGCATACAACAGTCACCCAGGCATTGCCAACAGAGATGTTGTTGGCAACATGCCAGCCAATGGGGTACCTACTAACAATACACACTCTCACTCACTACAGGGTTCCAATCCATACATGGACATCACATTGTCCCTGTGGACACATACATGGTACTGCCATGCACACGTTATGTCCTAGGACACTGTCCCAATGTCACCTCCAATCTCCCTAGCTGTTATATCCCGCCAACCTGGTTGGTATGTGTCTCTGCAGCAGCCCACTGAATTAACTGCTAGCCCATTCATGGACGTTGTGTACCTTGACCACCACACTACCGCATCTATCACACTACACATGGGTGGTACTGCATTGCACATGTGGGACTGCATTCGTACACCCATGACTGGACCATTCAGTATGGCACTGGGGCACATCCTCACATCCGTGCTTCACACACTCATTGACGACCTCCATGCCTTTACTGGCACCCTTGTTGGGCCTCTGTGTGCCACAGCACACCACATCCACATGCTGGCCACCTGTCATACCATTGCATGGGTGGTTGGTGTGGTACAGAGGGTAACAGATCAGACATTATCCCCACATTGCCCTTCAGCACCATTCCACATTCTGGTATTGCTAATGTACACATCCAGCATCACATCATACCCTGTGTCTCAGGATGTTAGGCTATATGACTCCTGGACAAGTCACACAGTGGTGCAAGCATATCATGCTACCTACGACATGTCAGGTACATGTGGCATTACACAGTCCTCAGTCATGTGGCCCCTCATGTTCACTATTTGCTTACATACACAACATGCTGTCACGGAGTACTGTCCATGCCTACATATCCCACATCTACATACCTGGCAGCATTCTAGCTCCACCAGCTCATACTGCTAACAACCATACAGGTGTCGGTGTGGCAGATATATCGTGTAGATGTCATTGCATCAGATACATCACACATGGTGCATACACATCACCTTTGCATAGCGACAGTCATCCACTGGGTATCACATGGATACTGTCCCTATACATGCATATCACATTGTACATGGTTGCTGTACACACACATGCCCCACATGGTGCTGTGGTTGCCATATTCCACTGTGGCGTGGGTACACATCTGCAGGGCCACACATATCTGGACTATGTGTGTTGCTGGTACATTGGTAGCCTTTGTACCTGTGCCATACACACATCTACACAGGGGCAGGGTTACAATAACACATTCGTGGTGTACCTTCCACAACGGCTACAACTTTACATGGCACGGTATAGTCATGCCATGATGTATACCAGGCTCACACAGTTTACATATGCAGATGACAGACGGAGAACACATCTGTACTCATCTGCATACCACTTACACAGGGGTGTCATCTACTCTGACATGGGCCATGTCTTCCGCATTAGTGATGCATGTAGTACTCCTACATGGCGTTTGCAGTGGGCGGGGTGAATGAAGCGCTCCTGCATATGTGCACACATGCCACGTTGCTTAGCCTGGGCTTCTGTGTTGCCTCCGCAGACTAGACACACACCATGCTGTGGAACGTAGGTCCTGTGCACATCTCACAGGGACACACTGTGGCACTGGTCATGTGATAGCTCCCTTGCTGATAGGGTGACACATAGACATGGTACGACCACAGCGGCAGTACTGTGTAGACATGCAGTTGACATCCACCTCTGCTGTTCAGTGGACACTACCATGGGGAGGTGACACTACTGTGTACATTGCACATGTGTTTACACATGGACCTGCCAGATGTCATTGTTGCACACATTGCACCTGCTACAGATCGTTTGGACATGGTTACTTGCTGTTCCTTCCATTTCGGGTGGCTATTCTGCTACTACTCTGTCCCATATGTGCAGGCCATACATATCCTGTTAGTGTACATAACACTAGGCCATACCTCCATTATGCATGCTATGCCTGTGATACTGTGTATGATGTCTGAACATATCCATCATGACAGCTTTACATTACACATACTTGACATAGTAACCCCTACTGCGAGGCATACGTGCACGTCGTGTGCACATTACATATGACATCGACGGTATATGCCCATACACATGTGTGCTGTGACAGTATACATACATGTCTTATCCCCTGCTGTGGCACTTCCTTGTTGGACATCCACTGCCAGCATCGGCGTGGGTGGTGGCATTGTTCTGTGTTTTAAATCCCTATGGCAGCCCTTGGGTTATCCCGGCTGTGTACATGATGTCCCACTGCTGTGCACACGGTGTCCACAGTCGTTGGTATGCTCAGCGGGTTAGCACTACATAACCACCTTTCACCACTCTCTGCTTTATGGACAGGTATCTTTACTTACAAACACCGTTCACATACAGTGCAGCTTCGTCATACATATCATGCGTTACACACCAGTACATCTCGTGGGTTCTACATACCTTTCCTGTGTTGGCTTCCCTATTCCATTCGAGTCTCGCTAGATACTTTATTCTCACTCGAGCCGTTTTGTTGTATTTGTTCGGTATGAACATACAGTTTGAATATCCTGGGAGTCTTCCTTATATCCATCGTCACCTGCGGCATGTGGGTTCATCACACCAATAGCTGTTCCTCGGTGTGTACTTATGCGCATATCACCTGTGCATCTCCTCCATTCATACGGTACGCGTCGGAACTAGGGCATGGTTCATTCCTCGGCTGGGCGTTGGTTATTTGCACTACCTTGGTGGGGATGGTATGTATTGTGTTATGTTATGTGTGACTGCAGCCGGTATGTGTGGCGTCAGGTACATTTCGCTGTGGTGTTAGCCGTGGATTGTGTGTGTTGGGTATGGTATTATGTTCGACATGTGGGTGTCAGTGTCCTGGTGGCGTCTGTTGATGGCGTTTTGCATTCGGATGTGTAACATAGCTCTTGTATTCCTTTACACAACGGGTGCAGGTATGCATCCGCTGCTGATAGTGTTTCCCACGCGAGATGTTGCGGTTATGCCGCTGTCATTGACTGCTTGTATGTTTTTGCTGCTATTGCGGCTTGTATCCCTTTAATATGTGCGATGGGGTATATCGGCGGATGTGGGTGACGGGTACGGGTTGTGGGCCTTGCATTTATACATACATGGTATGCTTGTGTGTGTGCTCCATCCCTGCCTGGGGAGCTGCAAGTTACCTGTCTGTTGTTGTAGGAGTGTAGGTTTTGTTGATGTCGTCTGGTGTCGGTATCGCCTGCATGTGTGCTTCCTGCATGTATTCCTCCATCACATCGGTAGTATATCTGTGGCTGTTCGTACGTGCCGACTATCCCTTGGCATTTTGTCATGGATATTTACAGTCATTGTGGTCCTGTACTTGGGACGGCCTGTGTGCTACCGGTTGCCACCTATTCGGGTGGTGATTGCTTGTTTAACACTCGTAGAACACACAGTGGTGTTTACGGGACGATACGTGGCCACGATCGGTGCCGGGGTGGCACATGTGTATTTCCGCGGTACATGACTATTGCTGTGTAACGTTGCCGACGTATCGTTTTGAAATTAACATATCGGTGCCATACATATGGTCATGGTTTGTACATGCGTCCTTTGCATCTCATGTTGGCTATACTCCTGTGGTACATTCAGGGACATTTTCACTTTGCATCGTTTTACGTCACCACGCACCTAGCCAGGGAGGAGCTCTCAGTACTACTTTGTGGGTACTGCTGTACATACGCCTGTGGTTCATATACTGTATGCCTACACATGTTATTCCACTCCGCCTGTCACATGTCACCTACATACACATTGTACAGTGGCACACACATTACACTCGCACAGCGGAACACACGACACCCTCACCTCACACATACACATACTGCCGCTGTCGCAGGGACGGTTGCACACAGTACCTACGTTGCCCGCATCACCAGCGGCGGTGTCTACCTCCGCCCTCATATCCTAGGAATATTACCCGCACATGTCCTGTTACTGTACCGTGGCCTGCCGATCATCACAACTCGCAAATATGCATTTAGGTAGTTTGACCTTTCCATGGGTGGCGTTCCCTGTTCTGTCCACCCTCCCGGATACTCGGGTTGTCGTTCACTATGTTTACTATGTAGGGATTTCGCGTCTTACTTCTCTGTCACCTTGCATCCCTGTGATTCCCTGTTTTACCTGTTGTACTTTATATCTGTGTATGTGTACATATATTTCTACGTGTGTAATGATATCTATCTCCATATCTGTGTATGCACATATGTACATATGTATACACCTTGCGGTGAACGTGGCAGCATACGGCTACGCCGTCTGCTGTAGGACCCGCGTACAGTTGAGGTGTTGGCGTTCCATGCTCCGCTGGCTGTTGGGTGTGCAGTATTTGGGTGCTACCTATGTTGGAGTCACACATGGGACCGCCCATACGGTACACATTACGGGCGGCCATGTTTGTATGCCGTCCATTTCACTGTGTGTGCAGGTAGGGAGGTGTCAGTCCATGGGGCCTACGCTGTCAGAGTATGTGCTATACGTTCCCTCTTTGCCAAGGCATAGGCATATTGGGTACGCCTCCGTCTGCCTACTGGGGCTGGCACAGTGTGTTCATGGCACTGAATGCTCTGTGCCTGTGCTTGCTTGGCAGTTGTGGTGGGCTTGGTGGCCCTACACCATTATGTCCCTGCAGCAGCTGTTTCCGCAGGATCATATTATGTAGCATGGCACATACTATGAATATGTGGGCACATGTGCCTGGAGAGTACTGCAGGGCTCCACTGGATGTATCCAAGCACCGGAACCGTGATTTCAACATCCCAAACACACGCTCTATGATTATTCTGGTTTGTGCGTGTGCCTCATTATGGCGTTCTTGCATGTGTGTGTGTGTGTGCATTTCTGATGGGTGTCATCATCCACGGCTCCAGTGCATAGCCAGCATCCCCCACAAGGTGACCTTGTGTGATGTCCCCCCTGGCGAATACCTGATACAGCTGTGAGGCATGCCAGATATGGGAGTCGTGGTAGCTTCCAGGGCTGCCAGCACACACATCCATGATAATGCCCTGCGCATTGCACACGACCTGGCAATTGATGGAGGGGAATCCCTTGCGGTTTATGTAGCGTCTACCCTGCTCCCCGGGTGGTGACTTGATTTCTATGTGCGTACAGTCTATCGCACCCAGTACCTCCGGGTATTGTGCTACACGGTGGAAGTGGCGCATATTGCTAGCCAACTCCTCCTGAGATCTGGGGAAGTATATATACTCATGGGCATGTCGTAACATGGCATCCAGAAACTGGTGTAGTACCCTGGATGCCAATGCCTATGAGATGCCCATAATATCCCCTGTTGGCCTTTGAAAGGTACCTGTTGCCAGTATTCGCAAGCTTACACATACCTTTGTGTCCACTGGGATGGGCTCCCCTCTGTTGTCTCTTGTTCTCAGGCGTGGCCGGCACAGCTCCACTATTTGCTGTAACGTGTCCCTGTCCACCCTGTAACGCTCTACTATCTCCAGGTCTTGCAGCCCCTGGTAGGTTACCCTTGGTCTGAACACTCTCCTTCTCCTCTGAGGCCTACGGTAGTTGTCGGCACCCTCCTCCGCAACTCCGTCTGTCTCTGACACATGCCGATGCATCACGGCCACGGCAGCACCCAACATATACATTTTAAAAGTTCCCCGTGTGTTTACACCCTAAGGTGCAGCGTTTGGGAATACGCGCTGTGTGTTGTGTGCATTCACACTTTATAGTGTTGTGCTGTACACCCGGTGATGTCATTGGGTGTGTCTGTGCAGCCGTATCTGTGGGTTATCTTCCGTGTTTTACCGTTGGCACTGCAACGCTGTTGCCTTTGGTGTTACATTACAGTTGCCTGCATTGGTTTAGCTTTACACCTTACCTCACTGTTTCTGCACGTTGCACCTACTATTTCCTGGAGTGCATCCTGCAGGCACATGGCATATCATGCATTTTGTCTGCCGCCACCGTTATGCTACCTCTCTACTTGGCTGTGCTGTATCGGTTCTTCGCTTTTTGCAATTCTGCTACATCCCTACTTTCTTTGCATTCATATGCCTCCCCTTTCCCGTTTTGCGGGAGTCTGCATGCAGAGTTGTCAGCTGCCGCCGATTGCCCTTCGTGGGTTGATTGGTGTTGATTGCTCATTACGACTCCAATTACACTGCTTCCGCATTTCCTCCTATTTTCCGCATCACCTTCCTGTATCCGTGGTTGTTGACGGGGCGG
Source organism: Protopterus annectens (assembly GCF_019279795.1). NCBI lineage: Eukaryota > Metazoa > Chordata > Ceratodontiformes > Protopteridae > Protopterus > Protopterus annectens. Next base: position 891,080,022 of record NC_056739.1, read on the forward strand.
CCGTCACATGACTGGGTTGGGGAACGTAGTCATTCTCGTGCACATGCATCTGTGCGCGCATTCTGTGCTCTCAGCGCATCTATTTCCTCACACGCCGGTCCTGATGCTGTGATGTGCATTGTACAGCCCATGTTTGCTGGCCTCCAATGTGCTTCCTCCTACAGTGGCACACCCCTCTACGATTGACATGTATTCCCTCTAGGCCACTCCTCGGTGTATTACCGCTGCGCCGTTTGATGCAGCCTTACACCGGCGGGGGTTTTGCGAATCAGTATTATCTGCCTCATTTGCATGGCATTGATTAGTAATACATGGTTACGGCGCCGGACACTGGCGCCACTCCTTGGCAACCCTTGGGCTGTGGTTGTGGCTTTCCATGCATACTATGGTGTATTGCGGCTGTGAAGCTGATGTGTATTATACTGCTCTTTTATGACATTGTCATATTATTTCATTGTTCTGCACCTTCCGCGGACATGTCCTGGGGTTCTGCTGTGGTTTCTGTGTACATACCATTTATGTCATTATTTACATTTTCTGCATGTTTTCTTTTGACATTCTCGGTGTCTTTCGCCATTGGCATGTTGCACCAGTATGACACCTGACGTTGACAGCCTTCCGTTACTCCTATGTCATGTTTGGATATATGTAAACCGTTTTTTTTTTGGTTTACATTGCCGTGCCCTCATGCTACGCCTGCGCCACTTCGTGAATCGCTACATGCCTTCATTTGCATGGTGCAACACCGCACATGGGGTGTTTAACATACCTACGCCGGTGGCGGCGCAACTCAGGCGTACGCCGGTAGTGCACGTGGGATTGGATAGTACCTGAATCGCTCGGCGGCCATGTCTGGCGTTGTGAATCCCGGGGGAGGTAATGCCAAGTTTCCTTCCTAACACAAAATGCAAGAAGTCATAGGAACCGCTGCTCACTACCTGCTATTATTATTGAGTTAGAATAAGGCACATTTGTATGATTTTAGATACCAGTAAGAAAAGTGGAGACAAAACAAAGGTACTCTGTTAGTCCATATAGTTATGAGCAAATTATCATTTGTCAACTAAATCAGCATTTTGCAAATGGTGAGGCCAACTTTCCCTGGCAGGTCTAAATGTGTTTCAGGAAAGGCCTAAGCAAGTTTGAAAATATCTGCTTAAAGCATTACATTTTAGTCATAGTTTTTATTTGGAATCATGATAAATGCAAAGTAAAAGTCATTAAGTATGTAAATTTAAAAAAATAATAGTAAAAGTAGACTGTAGTAAGCCAAGT
>NC_056739.1:891086296-891161296 GCF_019279795.1 Protopterus annectens
CTGGTGGAGCCTTGCAGTACTCACCAACTACATGTACCCAAATTGTCATGGTATGTGCTATGCTACATAATATGATTCTGCGAAAACAGCTGCAGCAGGACCAGCATAGGGCCGGGACAAACAGCCCCCCCACCATTGCCAAGGCCATCACAGGCAGAGCGCGACTTGGAGGAGGAACAACCTGAGCCTGCCCCAGTAGGCAGAAGGAGGCATGCCTAGTATGCCCTGGCCTTGGCAAAGAGGCAACACATAGCACATACACTGGCTCAGTAGGAACACTGGGAATGATACCCCTCTCAGACTCACTCATATAGTAACAGGGATGCCTAACATGACACAACCTGCTTTCAAACATGTACAGGGAGTGTAGTATGTGCATCCAACATAGGCAGCCCTGCAGCACCACCTGAGGCATGATTGCCATGTGTTAAGCAATGTAACACCATCTAGCATATGCAAACATGATGACCCTGCCTAACATATCACCCTCACCAAGCATGATGCCACACTATGAAGACAACAAGATCAAGTACAATAATTGGCTGAAGTATTGCTGTTAGCAAAGGGGAACAAATGGCTGACAGCCTGGGATGACATGCCGAGTAAGACATGATGCTCCACCTGCTAGGGATGGCACACACCCAGCACACCTGGCTGTGTGGATACTGGCAAAGGCTGTTGTCACCCCCACTGTGCCTTGAATAGGTAAGGCTGGAAACACAAACCCACCACCATAGGTAGCACAAGGGATAACAACCTGGACGTAATGCTACCCAATGCCAGAAGTCTAAACTGCAAGGTGCATGCAGACCAAACCCACCTCAGCATGGAGAATGGTAATATCTGTTCTGTAACAGAAACCTGGGTCAATGCCCAGAAGAGCACCCTAATACTACCAGGTTATGCCTTATACCATGCTCTACAGCCCCAAAACATGGAACAAACTACAATAGGAGTGTGGCTATCAGTAATTGTCAAGGATAACCACACCCCCAGGTTGGTACCACAGCAAGAAGCAGCATGGACTATCCACGGGCAAGTAACAGTGGCTCAAACTGTGTCCCTGTTTGCAGCCTGCTACAGACCACCCTCACAAACCCAGGAACCCCAGCCAGCCTTCCTGAAGACATGGCAGAGTATGAATATCTCAACAAATACCAAACAAGGCACACACAAAGTATGACATAGGTGGCAATCCATTATGTACGGAAGAAGTAATCAGGGACTTAGGGACACAAGTGGGCGGTAACCGTCATGTGACACTCACATTGCGAAGGTGGCCAGGAAGACCTGCTATATTGCCCACCTTAATATGAAAGGATGCACATGTAGATCAAGAGAGGTCACTGTGTCCCCATACTCTTCCCTTATCAGGCCCATACTTGATAACAATGCCCCAGTATGGATGTACCTTACCTGACACCTGCAGCAGTTAGAAAGACCCCAAATGTACCTCACCAAGAGGATAAAGGGTCCAAACATTTGTCATCTGCTGCCTGGCTGAATAAACCACAGCCCAATTCACATGCATACTGCCCAGTCAGAGGCGATGTATGCCTGATGTACAAGGCCATGTCCAATCCAGAATGAATGGACATGCTCCACTGCAGAAACTCCAAATCCAGCAGAGACACCACAGTGAGATATCTGAACCTCCACACATAGATAAATAGGATGTGCTGGAGGGACAGATTCATAACCCAGAGGCTCCTTACACTCTGGAGCAGAATCCCAGTCCATGATAGGCTGAGCTCCACACTCATACTCAACAAGAGAAATCCGGTCAAGTGCATGGGAGATAGTAGGTGTACACTGGGGCCATCCCTGTGTCACATCTAGTAAAGTAAAGCCTAAATGGGCATAATATGCACATTGCAAGGGATGTCGAAAGCCACACACAGTCTGACTATAAAAACATGGCCAGGGCAGATAGCCTAGTATGAACCTATGAACCTATGATGATACAAATTGTGCAGGACACAAAGGATAATCACACAGCTGTCCTAACTGATGGTAGAAACCATGGTGATAATCCACAGATGTGCTCTGCAGTACTCAAATATCACAAACAATACACCAAACCCACACACATTGCCAACATCCAACCTAACAGATTCTTTGCAAACTCCCCACCAGCACCACACTGCCAAATATCTATCCCAGCAGAGTGCTGGCCCCCTGACATTGCAGATGCTGAGGTAACAGCCAGCATCTACAAAGCACACCACACAGCATCAATGGTACCAGATGGTGTCCTGGGTTGTGTCCAACCAGTACTGTAAGAAGAATGGAACACCAAATAGCACTACTGTGCACTCACAGTCTTACCACAGGATATGTACCCAAAGAGCAGTGTACAGCAACAGTGGTCCCTCACCACAAAGGTGGTGCCTGAATGGATACTGCAAATTATCACCCCTCAACCCTGACTATCTTGGTTGGCAAAGTAATGGAGAGGATGATCATGGATCCCAGGAATAACAAGATTGGGTTCCTACAGACATTGGACCCTACCCAGTGTGGCTTTCATAGGGCAGATCATGCCCCTTAAACATGTCTGACTCATGTGAAACACACACCAAGGCCATTGATGAGGGGAATGCGGTTCACACAGCTTATCTGGACCTTGCTAAACCCTTCCATACAATACCCCAGTTGTTCAGTACAGATAAGCTCACCAGCCTAACTATAAACCCCTATCCAAGTAGATGGGTTGCAAACCAGCTCAAGGACAGAACTGACCTAGTCAGACATGCTGCAGCCATGTCAGACTACAAACCAGGTACAACTGGCATCCCACAAGGCATGGTCCTGGGACCTCACTTGTATGTTATATATGTCACATAGGTACAGGCCAACATGGAAGGACTCTGTCTGAATAGGTTCGCAGATGACTACAAACTGCCCACCATATCGGACCCTCCAGCTGACACAAGCATCCTACAAAAGGCACACATAGAAACAGACAAGTGGTGCCACAGCCATGTCAACAAGCTAAATGCAGAATAGTGTATAGTCATCCCCTGTGGAAACACAATACATGGCCACAAATTACCACATAGGTGTTAACCCATTAAGTACATCAGGAGCAATAAGAGACCTGGGGACACAAGGTGATAGATATCCTGCATGTGACAACCATGTGTCTGTAGTGGTTACAGAAACATACCATATACCCACCTAATCATGAAGGTAAGCACAGCTAGGTCAGGGTAGGTCATTGTGCCTCTCCAGTCATCCATCAGCAGCCTCACAATTGTGTACAATGGCCCTTGTGGGATATACCTTAGCAGACACCTGCATCAACTGGAAAGACCCCACAAATACCCCACCAGGAGGATCTCAGAGCTGTAACAGATGCCATGTGTTGCCTGATTAAACAAACTGCAGCTCCACACAGTGCCATACCGCCTGGCTGGAGGTGATCTGTGCCTGATGTATAAAGCCATGACCAAGCTGGAATCAATGGACATATGGCACCATGTAAAATCTGAATGCTGGTGACCTATGCAGATGACAGGCCTGAACCCCAGCACAGACATAAACAGGACATGCTGTACCGATTGGTCCATAACCCAGAAGCTCACTCCACTCATGACTAAACTCCCAGTATAGGTTATCCAGGGAGTCCCTCATTGACTGTCATCCAGAGGAATCATGATGACTGGATGGGAGATGTTAGGTGTACCCCGGATATCACCTGTATGTCACGGGTAGACAGAGGCACAGCACACTAACCTTGACATATGTCATGGCAAACACCAGTAAATATGTGTGTTGAAGGACAAACACTCACTGACTAGCATTACAAATGGCCTAGGGCACATGGCCATTGTTTGTCACTGTCCACACAAGTTGTGGAATACATTAAAAATGTCGGACAGTCTTGTTCTATGTTGTCCATATCTGAACAAAATGCAACATGGACATATCTGCACAACTGGCCCTCAACCAGTCTGGTGTGCTCACTATAAATATTACAAGCAGTGATAGGACTGAAACCGATGATACTGTCCACCACAGTGAAAGTACTGAACCAGTACACTATACGACAATACACTGTATGGTCAGTATGAAAGGATGTTGACAACTGTATTCAAACTATCCCATGACAACCCTGTAGGCACAGCATAATGCCTGTTAGGTTCAGACACAAAGCAGTTGGGCAGTAAGAACACAACCTGACGTCCAACACTCAACTGTACATGTGAAATATAGATGAAGTCCACACACAAACACAAATGTGGTGGACCACAGATCCCAACATATGGCAAGTTCACACTGGGCATGCTCGCACACACAGATAAATAAGACATGTCAGTCAAGAAGCCATAGAAACTGTGAACTGGGCATGCTCACACACTTAGGCCATGTCACAGTTCAGCAGTTGCACACACATATCTGGCATTTGTATGTGTTAACACAGGAACCTCCCACAATACAGAAATCTGCCCAATGCACACAGTGAATTTACAACAGAGACATAAGTAAAGTACTGGATCCCACTCATATGCAAACATCTGCCACAGTACACAAGTTGTTCATAGAGATAGGGAAAGCTATGGCAATAAAGACCCACAAACAGTATATGAGCAACAGATACTTGCATCTGACAGGTAAAAATATGGCCGTAGAGTGCAATACTAGGCTGTTGTCCCTAGGGAATACAGAAGGCTATCCACAGTGTATTTGGCGTCTGCCTCCATAGTACAGTCGGTCACTGTGCCTCTGCAAAGTTAATGCATATATATGCTCTCCCACTTACTGATGGATAGTAACAGATGTACATACCTCTTCATAAATAATGATGTCAGCACACTATACATATGTCAGGAGCACAAATGATATGCAGTAATTGAATAGCTCACTCAGCTACTGCGTCTCTCACAAGTGTCAAAATATAATTAGGTAGGGGGTTAAATCCTGAAAGTGCTCAGTGTGTGTGTGTGTGTGTGTGGTGGGGGGAGTAGTGTGTGTGCAATTCTATGTGTAAGAGAAATGTCCCTTTTGGCAACTAGTACAACACACCACATGCTGCATATTCCACTGTCTAAACACTGATGATGTCAGCACCCTATAAGTACAGTAGGAGAAAGCAAGCCTCCCAGTAATGCAAATAGCGCGCTCTGTTACTGTGTCTCTCACAAATGTCATAACATAGTTAGGTAGGGGTTTGAATCCTGCAAGTGCTCAGTGTGTGTGTGTGAATGTGGGGGGGAGTAGTGTGTGTGCAATTCTATGTGTAAAAGAAATGTCCCTTTTGACAACTAGTACAACACAACACATGCTGCATATTCCACTGTCTAAACACTGATGATGTCAGCACCCTATAAGTACAGTAGGAGAAAGCAAGCCTCCCAGTAATGCAAATAGCGTGCTCTGCTACTGTGTCTCTCACAAGTGTCATAACATAGTTAGGTAGGGGTTTGAATCCTGCAAGTGCTCAGTGTGTGTGTGAATGTGGGGGGGGAGTAGTGTGTGTGCAATTCTATGTGTAAGAGAAATGTCCCTTTTGGCAACTAGTACAACACACCACATGCTGCATATTCCACTGTCTAAACACTGATGATGTCAGCACCCTATAAGTACAGTAGGAGAAAGCAAGCCTCCCAGTAATGCAAATAGCGCGCTCTGCTACTGTCTCTCACAAGTGTCATAACATAGTTAGGTAGGGGTTTGAATCCTGCAAGTGCTCAGTGTGTGTGTGAATGTAGGGGGGAGTAGTGTGTGTGCAATTCTATGTGTAAGAGAAATGTCCCTTTTGACAACTAGTACAACACAACACATGCTGCATATTCCACTGTCTAAACACTGATGATGTCAGCACCCTATAAGTACAGTAGGAGAAAGCAAGCCTCCCAGTAATGCAAATAGCGTGCTCTGCTACTGTGTCTCTCACAAGTGTCATAACATAGTTAGGTAGGGGTTTGAATCCTGCAAGTGCTCAGTGTGTGTGTGAATGTAGGGGGGAGTACTGTGTGCAATTCTATGTGTAAGAGAAATGTCCCTTTTGTCAACAAGTACAACACAACACATGCTTCATATTCCACTGTCTAAACACTGATGATGTCAGCACCCTATAAGTACAGTAGGAGAAAGCAAGCCTCCCAGTAATGCAAATAGCGCTCTGCTACTGTGTCTCTCACAAATGTCATAACATAGTTAGGTAGGGGTTTGAATCCTGCAAGTGCTCAGTGTGTGTGTGAATGTGGGGGGGAGTAGTGTGTGTGCAATTCTATGTGTAAGAGAAATGTCCCTTTTGACAACTAGTACAACACAACACATGCTGCATATTCCACTGTCTAAACACTGATGATGTCAGCACCCTATAAGTACAGTAGGAGAAAGCAAGCCTCCCAGTAATGCAAATAGTGCGCTCTGCTACTGTGTCTCTCACAAGTGTCATAACATAGTTAGGTAGGGGTTTGAATCCTGCAAGTGCTCAGTGTGTGTGTGAATGTGGGGGGGGGGTAGTGTGTGTGCAATTCTATGTGTAAGAGAAATGTCCCTTTTGGCAACTAGTACAACACACCACATGCTGCATATTCCACTGTCTAAACACTGATGATGTCAGCACCCTATAAGTACAGTAGGAGAAAGCAAGCCTCCCAGTAATGCAAATAGCGCGCTCTGCTACTGTGTCTCTCACAAGTGTCATAACATAGTTAGGTAGGGGTTTGAATCCTGCAAGTGCTCAGTGTGTGTGAATGTGGGGGGGAGTAGTGTGTGTGCAATTCTATGTGTAAGAGAAATGTCCCTTTTGGCAACTAGTACAACACACCACATGCTGCATATTCCACTGTCTAAACACTGATGATGTCAGCACCCTATAAGTACAGTAGGAGAAAGCAAGCCTCCCAGTAATGCAAATAGCGCTCTGCTACTGTGTCTCTCACAAGTGTCATAACATAGTTAGGTAGGGGTTTGAATCCTGCAAGTGCTCAGTGTGTGTGTGCAATTCTATGTGTAAAAGAAATGTCCCTTTTGGCAACTAGTACAACACACCACATGCTGCATATTCCACTGTCTAAACACTGATGATGTCAGCACCCTATAAGTACAGTAGGAGAAAGCAACCCTCCAGTAATGCAAATAGCATGCTCTGCTACTGCGTCTCTCACAAGTGTCATAACATAGTTAGGTAGAGGTTTGACTCCTGCAAGTGCTCAGTGTGTGTGTGTGAATATGGGGGGAGTAGTGTGTGTGTGTAATTCTATGTGTAAGAAAAATGTCCCTTGGGCCAACTAGTACAACACAACACATGCTGCATATTCCACTGTCTAAACACTGATGATGCCAGCACCCTATAAGTACAGCAGGGGAAAGCAAGCCTCCCAGTAATGCAAATAGTGTGCTCTGCTACTGCGTCTCTCACAAGTGTCATAACACAGTTAGGTAGGGGTTTGTTTCCTACAAACGCCATGTGTGTTTTTGTCACACAATTTGTCCATGTGTGTGGGGTGTTGTTCCCAATATTGCACGACATGGATTTTATCAGTAATGTCAATGCACACATGATGTATGTTTGTGCCACATACACATATGTACCTGTGACCTTCAATAGTTCTCATGTCTGAAGCCTGCCTCATGTGAATACATGGAATTTGCATTAGACAACTGTATGACCTTGGTGTTCTGTGCAGGGGCTGCATGTGGTATGTGAATATACAGTGTGAGTTGTATATGGTGTCATCCTACCAGCGAGGGATACACGTCTGGTCTGGAGCATATAGTCCACATGTTGTTGATGAACAGGTACAGCATGTTTTCACCTCTTGTGTGAGTGGTAACAAGTTGTTCCATAGCAATTCAGTGAATAACTGCTAGGAACCTTTCAGCTAGGGTCTTGGAGCTAGAGTAATGCTCACACTCTATGTTTGAGTAGTTGCAGTCCACCCATATAATGGTGTTTGTAGTGACCGTCATATTCCCAGTGTTGTCAGGAAGGCCAAGTGGGTTTCCTGGGTATGGGAGGGTGGTGTGTGCCAGGCTATGAACCTGTAGGCAGTCTAACCCACTGTTAGTTGCACATGGATAGGCTCTGATGCTTTGTGCTGTGCCACCAACCTGGAGGTGTGTGTATCTGTGGTGTCTTTGGATACATCCCCCCTGTTCTGGTTTGGTGCATGTTTAGGGGACGACAAGCATGGTATGAGGTATGACCTGGCAGTGATGGGGTGCACCTGGGAGCCTTGTACCAGGATTCTGTTACTGCATGGATATTGCTGTTCTCCATGCTAAGGACAGTTTCCACTGCATGCATCTTGAGGTTTGCACTGCTGGCGTTGAGTAGCATTACTATTAATGTCCTATCCCGTGTGATACCTGTGTAGGTGGCTATGTAATTTGAGCCTTGCATAAAAAGGCACTATGTGTGTAGCAAGAGCCTTTGCCAATATATAATAGCCCATGGGTGACAGGTGCAAGCTGTCCCTAGCAAAGCAACGTGGCTTGTCTAGCATGTAATCCCACGCTGATTAGATCCCCTTTGAATGTCACGGAAACATAAGGCAATTGTAGAAATTTATCATCCTGTCTACATATTGTGGCAGCATTCTTGGTGAGGGTAAGATGCTACTCAAGGTCAGGGTCATACCAGCCTGTGCCACATGCTCAGAGATCCCCTCTATGTCCCCTATCATGTAGTCCAGGGAGGTACGTCACAGGTCATTCACACTGGCACGGACAATGACTGAGTCATACTTGTACATGCCTTGGAGTGACCTGTATGCTTTTGTTATGTGGTGGATCATAGTGCCTGACGGGCATCTCACCGTGACCTTCCCCGTGTTCAGCCTGGTGAGCAGGACCTCAGTGTACCTGACGATAGAGGTACCTATTACAACTGTAGCAGGTGTGTTGTTAAGCGGTATGGGCTGTGACTGTTTGGCACACAGGCTTTGTGAGCTATGTGTTACACGTGCTCTGTTCTGGCATAACGTTTGCTTGTGTGTCTGCTTCGCAGGTGCCTGCTGCTCAGGCAGGATGCTATTCTGAGACTCCAAGAATGTTCCTGTGTGTTTCTGTGTTTGGCTTGTTGTTGTGGCAGGTCTATGTGAGACTGGTATTGTATTCACTGTAGTATCCCACTCCACCTGACAGGGTATGCCAGTACTGAGTTAAGAGAGCTTAGCCCCCAGTTTGGCTATGTGGTTGCATCTCTCACATGTGTTGTAAGTTTATGGGAAGGGGAGAGGGTTGTCTGTGTACATGAGGCAGCTGTAACATTGCTACATGACTCACAGATTCACCAACTGGACCAGAGAGGAGATTGACAAGTGACCTTTGCACATGCTACCATAGTATTGTGAATCCCATAATGATTAACAACACATAGGGCCAATAGGGAACAAGGTACTCAAGGTGAGTATGTGAGGGTGTAGTGCTCCTGATTTGTTAGTGCTGGCATATATAAATGCTTTAATGAGCAAATACCTGCCAGGTCATACAGATCACTGTCTCTGGCCACAGACACGGTACCTGTGCCTGGCAGGGGTGCTATGGACCATATCAGGTACTAAGCCAGACTGGATACTGTCATCAGAAGCAGGTGGTTGGTGACTGGAGACAGGTCCCTGTTGGGACTGTCCAGAGCCACGTGCATGTGGTCTCCTGGGGCGGTCTGATGACAGCACAGACCCAGCATTGCTGGGGCTGCTGCTGGCACTATGGGAGCGGCCGCGGGCCTGTTGTCGTCCACAACAGCTGCCAGCTGCTGCTGCTGTTGCTGGCATATGCCCACGTCGACGCCTCAGCCATCCACCATTGCCCTAGCTCATGGACATGTAGTTGTGGAACAGATCTAATGTGTCCCCCAACGTCTATCAATGACCTCGGTGAAATTATGGATGGCAGCTGCAACATCACGCATACTGTCATTCATAGCTGTGCGACATGCTCTCAGCTCCCTCAGACCCTGTCTGGTGTACCGTTCCATACGTGACTGTGCCTGCATTACAGCCCGAAACATAGCTGAGGTTGAAAGACCTCTGTGGGCACGTCTGACAGGGGCAGTACGCCCATGGATGCTCCCACGAGAACCCCTGGACATCTGCCTGTGTGGTACCATGTCAGGACCCTGGCCATGGCTGCTGTGTGGGGATGCATGTGCCACGGATACCACATTACCCTGGTCAATGCCCACTGTATCCTGTCCATCACCTAGGGACATTGGTGACAAAGGATGTATTGGCTGGATGACTGTGTGCATTGATGGGGTCGACAGCTGTGTACTGTCAATTGGCTGACCAACGACGGACCCTGGCACACCTCCCTGTGCCATTACACAGGTATCATCATTATCACTATCCATGGCAGCTGATTCAGGTTCCCTGCTGCACATCACCAGAGCAGCACCAGAACCTGTGGGAGTAAGACAGGAAACATAGTTTACAATGTGTACACAATGTCACCACTGATACACACATGCACACATGCACACAGGTGCACATGCACACATGCGCACATGCACACATGCACACAGGTGCACATGCACACATGCGCACATGCACACATGCGCTCATGCACATGCACACATGCACATATGCACACATGCGCACATGCACACAGGTGCACATGAACACAGGTGCACATGCACACATGCACACTCCTCAGTATATGAGATATCAACACACAGACACAACCACACCTGCGATCAAACACATAGCACTACTGCTTCAGCCTATTATTACTATTAGTATCAAGAGTATTGAAGGTATTGTTATTACACACTCACCGGCATGGATAGGCTGCCTTGCTGTTACACCAGGGGGACCTGCAGAAATTAGACATTTATTGTCAGTGGGCACAACTGTGCCATTGATACTGTGAGTATGATACAGTTCAGTAGTACAACAGTTGGCTTCCACAGGTCTACTGCTGATATTGAGAATATCACTCTTGCACAATAATTACCAAGATAACAGCTACAAACCCAGGACACACCTCACATATGCATAAACTAACAGTGTACAGAACAGTCAACTATACATATGGCATGTTACCTGCACGCTCCGAGTCCTGCTGCTGGGTGGCTCCAGCCTCCATCATTACGCATGTATGCTGCTGCTGTTGTTGCTGTTGGGCTGGAGCCACAACACTTAGGAGTAGTACCTCCATTCTGGTGAGGGGGGGATGTATAGCCGCCCCACCACCTGTGGCAAGCTGTTGCCTGTGGATATCTGACGCACGCTGACGGACATTTCTAATTAAATCACTGCAGTGATGGCGTACCTGCTCATATGTCTGGTTATGTGTGCCTATGTCATTTACCCGACGGACCAGGTCTTGCCACAGTGCAGCCCTCTCCTGCTGGTTCTGGCTGGTGCGGGAAAAGAGTATTGCAAAATCCCGCACCAGGATCTGGTGTATCTCCTCATCCTCCGCAGCGGAGTACACAGGGTTTTGCTGGTGAACCATAGCCCTGAAAAGGAAAACAATATATGTCAGAAAAATATGGCACACATAATACACATAATACTCGACTGTAGTGATATAACTTAACCCCCATATATAGCATCTGTCTGTCTATTGGGGGATACACATGTAAATGACCAGATATCAGTGCTCAGCCGACAGCTGTGCAACAGTACCTGCCACACTCCATACGACAGACTAGTATACTCCAGCAATCAGCACACTGGTTCAGGTCCAATGCACAACCTCACACTGGGGGTTTGTATCAAGGTACTGTATGGGGAACATTATCAACCCATGCACTGCATGCAATGCACGTTACATATTTCACTGGTAATGCACACTACTCTTACTTGCCATAACCCTACCTACACCACAGTCACATACAGGGTAACACAGCACAACATATGGCAATGTAGTTTGTTTTGATCGCAATACCTCACACATCTGTCTCTGGCCTCACACCAAGGACACACACTACCATGACAGACAGACAGTCATGGTAAGCAATCACACCAGTACATAACATGCACCCAGTCACTGGCACACTCATTCCACCTTCCATATTTGGTTGGCAATGGGTTTGTGGGTGTGCATTGTGTCTTAGGTAGGTAGTATGCTACTGGCCTTGGGCCTACAGCAGCATACTGTTATGCTACCCTGCCCCTTGTGACAAATGTGATGTGATCGCACCTGCTCCTGTCAAACAGTTACACAGGGTGACTTATATGGCATATTACCTATCTGCATAACATTCAGCAGGGGTATGTCTGACATCTACTCATGGGGAGCCTTGCTTCTTAATGCTGTGTGGTTTACTCCAGGGTATGTCTTATCTGTGGGTAGGGACCTGTACCTCCACCATGTGCTCTTTACTGTGGTGACAAGGATGACAGACATAGGTAATTTGGGTTGTGGATGTTGTGAGGTGTTACCATGGTTGTTGGACAACTGTCATGGGTGTGACTTAACTATGTATATCCAGCAGTGGTAACCTCTATGTAGGTAGTCTGGGTGCGCTCTGTGGTCTTGTCAGTCACTCTGCATAGGTAATGTGTTTGAGTGCATTGACACAGTTACTTACGTATGACTGTGTCCTTCTCCATATCTGTAGCTGTCATGGGAGGTACATACCATGTAGGACATTGTGGGGTGTAGAGGGGTACAGTGTCATACATGTCCATAGCTGACACACCATGTCCACTGACACATACCATGTACAGGTATTACAGGACTAGTGTGCCACTGTGTATATCAATGGGGAGCCTATTGTACACTTGTTGCCCCTGTTCCCCCCTGACACATGCAGTGGTGGGCAGGCATGCACATATGTGGTGGTTACTGGTGTCAGTGTTTTGGAATGGGGTATGGTACTCCAGTATCCACACTGGTGTTCACTCCATGCCTTTGGCACCAGGCACCTGCTGCAATACATCTGCACACATGTGCCTCACTCAGTATATGCATATATGTATATATATATATATATATATATATATATATATATATATATATATATATATATATATATATATAGATATATAGATATAGATATATAGATATAGATATGGGGAGAGAGGGGGAGAGAGAGAGAGGGAGAGGGAGAGGGAGAGAGAGAGTGAGAGGGGGTGGGACAGAGAGAGAGAGATAGTCATATACAGACATATCTGTAGACAGTCAGATCTGTCTGTATATGTATATGTATCTACATATATCTATATATGTATGTGTGTCTTACATATATCTGTACGTACATACTCTATCAATCTCGATGTCTGTGCAGTAACTGAAACCTGGGTTCAAGGCTCCTGAGAGCACCCCAGTGCTACCAGGCTATACCTCGTATCATGCTTTTCGGCCCCAAAACTCGGGCCAAACCAAAAGGGAGGGGAGTATCCATATTCATCAAGGACACCCACACCTCCAGGTTAGTGGCAACACATGAAGCATCAGAGACCATCCAGGTGCAACTAACCATAGGCAAAACTGCTATACAACTGGTAGCATGTTACAGACCACCCTCCCAATCTCAGGAACCCCATTCAGCCTTCCTGAAGACATTGGAGGATATGAATGTCTCACCAAACACCATCATATTGGGAGACTTCAACTACCCTAACATAGACTGGGTGCATTATTCTAGCCCAAACACCCTAGCCCAAAGGTTCCTGGAATTCATAAATTCAAATGCAATGGAACAGCTAGTCACCCCTCCCACAAGGGGAAATAATATACTAGACCTGATCATCACAAACATGGGGACAATGTGCTCCACACCGGAAGTATACCCCTCACTAGTGAGATCTGACCACAAACTAATCACCCTGGATATACATATCCCACCTCCACCCCCAACACAAAAGACTACAGTGAAAAACTTCTCAAATGCCGACTTTACACTTCTTAAAACTGAGATGGCATCCTTTAAGCCCACTGGGCCAATGGAAACCACATCCCACAATGCAGAATCCTTCACAAATGCTTTCTACAGATATCTCCAAGAATGCATGGATCATGCAATCCCAACTAAAACCAAGACCCTCTCCACCAAGGGCAGGCGTCCTGTCTGGTGGACCCCAGCCATAAACAAATTGTATAACAAAAGAAGGCAGCTACTGCACAACAGAGCAAAATCCCATAAAGAGAAGGCATCTCTGATCAGCACTAGTAGAAAGCTACGTTCTCTCATAAAAACATCCAAGGCCATCTTTGAGAGAAAATTCGCTATGGACACTAAAGATAACCACAAGGCCTTCTTCTGCTATGTTAGAAACCTGGGCGGAAACCCTCAGATATGTTCAGAGTTAGTTCACAATGACAAAAAATACACTGAACCCACAGATATTGCCAACATTCTGGCAGACAGGTTCAGTGCAAATTTCTCCCCTCCCTCACCCCCAAAAGTAGAAATACTTATCCCAGCTGAATGTAACCTCCCTGTCATCTCAGATGTCCAGGTGAGAACTGCCCTCAGCAAAGCTAAAAACACAGCATCAATGGGACCTGACAGTATCCCGGGTTGCATGCTACGTGAACTCCAAGAGGAGCTAAACCTGCACTTAGAAATGCTATTTAACCATAGCCTTACTACAGGATATGTACCTGAACACTGGCGTACAGCAACAGTAGTCCCACTCCACAAAGGAGGCACCTCTACAGACCCTGGTAACTACCGCCCCATAAGCTTAACCAGCCTGGTCTGCAAAGCTATGGAAAGAATCATTATGGAACTCATAAACAGAGGCATTGGGGACTTACAGACACTTGATCCCACCCAGTTTGGCTTTGTAAAGGGCAGATCCTGCCTTTTGAACCTGGTTGACTTTTTCAAAGCAGTCACTAGAGCCATTGACAAGGGCAAAGCAGTCCATACAGCCTACCTGAACTTGGCTAAAGCTTTCGACACAATACCCCACTCTGGCATCATAGACAAGCTCAACAGCTGAAATGTAAACCCATATGTCACAAGATGGGTTGCAAACTGGCTAAAGGATGGAACCCATAAAGTCAAAATCACTGGAGCCATGTCAGACTCAAAGCCAGTCACAAGTGGCATTCCACAGGGATCTGTCCTGGGAGCCCTCTTGTTCGGCATTTATTTCTCAGATGTGAAAGCAAACATGGGAGGGTTGTGGCTGACAAAGTTCGCAGATGACTACAAACTAGGCGCCATAGTCAATACACCAGCTGACACATACATCCTACAGAAAGGCCTCACTGAAATGGACAACTGGTGCCGGAGTCATGGCCTTAAACTAGATGCCAAAAAATGTATAGTCATCCCCTTTGGGATAAACAAAGTACCCACAAATTATCACATATACAGTAATCCAGTGAGTACAGAAAAAGTAATCAGAGACCTAGGGACCCAAGTCGATAGTGACCTCTCATTTGACACCCACATTGCCAAAGTGGTTAGAAAGACTTTCTAACTTGCACACCTTATCATGAAGGGATTCACATCCAGATCAAAGGAGGCCATTGTACCCCTATACTCCTCCCTTATCAGGCCCATGATTGAGTACAATGCCCCATTTGGTATGTACCTCACCCGGCACTTGCAACAGCTAGAGAGACCCCAAAAGTACCTCACCAAGAGGATCAAGGGTCTCCAACATATGTCATATGCTGCCAGACTAAAGAAACTCCAGCTCTATTCAGTAGCATACCGCCTACGTAGAGATGATCTGTGCCTGACGTACAAGGCCATGTCCAATCAGGAACTGATGGACATGCTCCACCTCATAAAATCCAAATCCATCAGAACCACAAGAACTAAAGATTTAAACCTCAGTACAAATATGAATAGGACATGCTGGAGGGACAGATTCATAACTAAGAGGCTTCCCATACTCTGGAACAGAATCCCAGTTCATGTTAGGCAGAGCCCCTCACTGACTCTCTTCAAGAGAAATCTTGACGGGTGGATGGGAGATCGTAGGTTTACCCCAGGGGTCATCTCTGTGTCACTACTAGACAGAGGCACAGTAAACTATTATGTAAGGGGGACTTCACTATGTCACTACTAGACGGAGGCACAGTATTCTAAATCTATTCTGTACACTTTTGTACCATTACATGGGGTGGTGAAAGCCACATCACTATGGCTAGGCTTATAAATGCCCCAGGGCAGATAGCCTAGTACTAAACTATGAAACTATGAAACTATATATGTCATGTATTTCTACATCCCTCTCTATCTATGTATACATATATGCATATTATATATATATATATATATATATATATATATATATATATATATATATATATATATACATACATATACAAATATATATATATATATATATATATATATATATATATATATATATATATATATATAATCCTTTTTATTTACACATATGTATACACACACTAAAGTACTGATGAACATCCATTACTGTACAACCTACATTGTACATTGCACTACAACCTACATTGATATGTGCACATAGCTACCTTCAAATACATATGTATGTACAGCCTTCAGTGACAGTTGCAGTATGTCCCCTGCCCTATGCACATCTTCATATACATAGATACAGACCAATAACACATATGGAGGGTTCACAGTATGTAGACTATTATATTAGTACTTTACATTACCTGTGTTTGTTACAGCTGTTTGTGTTGGCTTTCTGATAGTTGGCCTGCTGTCATCTTGTTTGTTTTGTTGTTATATTTTTTTTCTTTCTTTCTCTTTCTCTTTCTCTTTCTCTTTCTCTCTCTCTCTCTCTCTCTCTCTCTCTCTCTGTCTCTACCTCCAGAGGGTGCAATGAAAGTATTGCATGTGTGGATTGGGTGTACAGGATGCTTTTGTAGGTATCTGCACATGTCCATGTGATGGCCTCTGCACCAATTGTTAGCCAGCATTTACTAATTGCATGCAGCCTGTTGTGTAGTGATTGCAGTTCTCACTGTGATTTCAGGACAGTGCTATAAAAAGGTTTGTTAGGTAGGCGTAGCCCTTTCAGATTATCAGGGTGGGGACCATGCTGGTATGCTGTGGACACTGTTCTGTGAGTGTAAGGGTTGGTATGTCTCTCATATTTCAGGCTGTGTTGTAGACACTGCAATGCATGTTGTACTGTAACCTGAGTATTCCTTCCTCCAGTTTCCTCTTCTCAGTGTGTATGTAAACTGACACATACGACTAGTAATACTGTGTATATGGGTGTGAGTGCTTTCCTGTGGGAATTGTGGTGTAACAGGTATATAGCAGTGGCTCTTGCACTCTGTTGCTATGGCTTCAATATTTGCCCTTTACATTCACTCCTTGTATGCCTGCTAGGTGTCTTTCCTGTAATGTGTTGCTATGGCTTTCCTATTTTCCATTTACATTCACATCTTGTAATGCTTGCTATATATGTTTGAGCAGCAATTCCCTATGTGTTTGTTGTGGTAGGGTGTTACTGCATGCAGTGTGGTCTGGCCATGGTGTGGGCCTTGACACTTACAAGGGTATTTGATCATGCTGCTGAGCAGGCCTCAGATACTCTCAGTTGCATCTTTTATCAGCCTCATGGAATGGTACATATCAGTGGGATACACCCATGAAATATTCTGATATTCTGCAGTTGTGACTGTGGGTTATTTTGAGCATATGTATTACTACACCATTTGTGATGTGCAAGTGGTGCATACATTCAGTAATTCATATTTACCATTGCATGTGTTGTAACACCTTTCTGCCTACTGTTAGTACATTTCACAGGGTGTCAGTGGGGCACAGTTGACATTTGTTTTCAAATCAGGGACATCCCTGTAACTCAGTCACAGTTGCTATGTCTGGGCTCCTAAATATTCAACTATGGCAGTATTTATCCTGCTCTGAGTATGTGTGTGGCTTGCCAGGTGCTACTGTGAAATTATTACCTACTAGCTACCAACTAGCATGGCTGTTTCTCTTCACACAGTAATATTTTACAAATCCACTAGATTTGACAGTAAATATACATGACATGCTTTGTGTACTAGACTTGCTATATTCCCTTTACATTAATTCCTACTATTTCATGATATATTTCTTTCAGCACAATGTTCTTGTATAGCAGTCATGGCTTAGTGGTAAGTCATGCAGATTACTGTTTCCAATGTCCTGGGTTCGACACTGACAGAGGAATTTTATTTTGCTGCTGAGCAAACTACAGGCCTTGTCATTCAGAATGACTAAGGTACTTTTAAGCAGTTGTAAGCGGGTTAGCGCTGGTTTGCGCGGAGCTCACACATGCGCACTGTCGCTTAGCTTCACGCACACAGGCTTAGCTAAGCGCACAGAAGCGCACACCCGCTTACTACTGCTTAAAAGTGCTTACTCTCACGCACACCCGTGCTAATTTCTTTGAAAGAAAAGAAAATGGGGAGATAGGAAAGTGGTGAAAAAGGGGGCACAAAGAGGGTAGGACAGTAGGAAAACAAGCTCGGGATTTGCAGGAGGGATGTAAGAAAGGCCCACAGCTGCCCGTTTCTTTATCAGCAACAGCTGTGCATATCATTGTAATTTGGTGTGACATTTGAAACCTTCCGCCCCTGAGAGAGGGGTGAAGACAACAATATTTCTTGTACAGCCAATTGTAATTGCCAGTTTACATGTCCAGCAGACATGTGTGTGAAATGGGTAGCTATGTATGGGGCGTAATTTTTTTGTGGGAGCAGAGTGCCCTTTTTTTTTTCAGGTGAGAGTGGAATGTCAGGTACAGGAAGTAGGTATAGCTGGGGAGGTAGGTATGGGAGGTTAACAGACAAGACAAACAAGACGCATACAGGGGTGGTGTATGACACATGTGGGGGGATGCACAATTGACTGGGACAGATGTTTGGATATCTTGAGCCCATGAGCCCACAGATGGCAACAGTGGAACTGAGATCCCCACCCATGGGCAGTTGCCACTGTGCCTTCACTGCCCAGGACAGGGCTGTGCTGGGGGCTGTGTAGGATGGGCAGCAGGCATGCCCGTGAGTTGTGCCACCCATGCCTCAAGCTGGCATAGGGGCCCAAGCACAGAATGCCTGATCTCCCTATGCACCACAGTCCGGACACTACGGAGGGTGAGTGGATGTTCTCCTCCAGCCACGCTTGCAGAGGGGGGATGAGCCCCATCCCCTGCAGCACTTCCACCTGCAGGTGGCACAGAGCCACTGGAGGAGGGTCCGGCCTGGGCACTACTGCCAGGTGCACTCGCCAGCTGAGGTGGGAGAGGTGGGTCCACTGGAACCCGCCTTCCCTGTCATCCTATGTTTTGCATTATTTTATGACAGTTTGGGTTAGTAACGCACAATACCATTCACAATTAGTTGTAACAGCATGCATTAGTATTCCCATTAACCAAACACCCATAAATTCAAGCCATTGAACAGCAAGCATAACACATGCATAATTTGAACAACAATACACAATCCAACAACATGCAGGGTTGATTGATGGCAACAGGCCATCAGGTTTGGATGTATGAACAGGGCACATGCATCAACGTACATGCAAATATGTATGAACCAACAGGACAAATGTGCAGGGGAGTTAATTGTGAATACACATACCCATTTCATGTGGAATGGATTATTTGTGGTTATAGGGTAGGGTGAAGAAATATTTCATTAACAACTTCAAATACCTATACATATGCTGTACATTTCTACTAGCTGCAGATATATACACCCTACAGGTCTGACTACAGTTTCCTATGTGTAAACTTACGCAAGTTGGTGATGGGAATGTTACTGCTACATTAATATACATTGCATTTTTATTCATACACATTCATATCTGGCTCTGTTCAGCTACAGCATCCTGCTACATTTGATTTATATGGCTCTATACAACTGTAGATGTTTGGTATTTCATACAACCATACTGTCTGCATATTGCAAATGTACAGCAACATATCCAAATTGTGGGACACACATTTCAGCTTCAGTACTTTATTCCACACATTTCACTCTTTGGTTGTGCCTGTCACATTCATTTTATTCTGTACTGACTGCAGTATACTTTATTCAGGAGTTATTACAACTTTATTGGTGGATTCATACCTCTTTCTCACACTCTCACTTGTTTTATTTTTACAATTCAGGATGGTAGTTAATTCTAGGCCTTATTGACATGTTTTACTTGGTTACAACAATCCTTTCCAACAGTCTCACTTGTGTCATGTTTCAGATTTTAAATGGGGATATATTTCACACATGTGTTTTACTCAGCTTGTGTAGCTGTAATTTACAGCCTGCTGCAGGTTATGTACTATTACATTACAGGTGGAATATCTTTATTTCAGACTTGTTTCATTTTTATTTATGGATTACAGGCTGCATCACACTTATGTAATCGCACAGTACTAGCAGAATCTCTCTTACACTGTTACTTGCACTTTCTATTAATAAGTGACTACACTGCACTCTTTTGCAAGCTGTCATACTTATATTTTTTAACAGTTACAGGGAGAGAATTACTAACCTGCCTGGTGGTGCAACCACACAAGCCTATCGGCATAGGCTCGACGATTCATGGAACGGACACCTGCAGCTGTAATATAAATGAAGTAATATTGGAATACACATCTCCATAATATCAGCTAGGTTAATTTCTTACATAAATAATTACATGTAACTTACTCAGTAGTGGGGCGTTGGGCATTTGCCGGGCCTCCTGGATCCAACGGTTCAGTTGGTCCTGCTTCCGTCTCTTCAGGTCCGCATGATGGTGACGGACCTGTTCACCAGTCCTTGGTATTCCTGTGGTACTGGTGAGATCATGTGCCAACTGGTCCCACGTCTCAGCCTTGTATGCTCCCCACAGGACCTGGTCCTGTATGAGTTGGGCCTCATGATCATGGACGAGGAGCCAAACCATATATTTGGACTCCTCAATGCCCCACCTCTGTGCTCGGAAGCAACTACCCTCTCCTACACCTGCCATCCTGACTGCAAATCGATTCCACAATCAGTTATGCTGTGTATTCCAGCCTATGGGGCTTATATATGCCATTTTTCCCGCACTTATCTGTGATTGGCCATTTTGGAAATGTATCAGCTTCACAAAACCTGCTTTGTAATGCTTCTCTTTCCATTCATTCCTATATATATGCTAATACTGCATTTCTAAGAGCAACTGCCATGGCTTAGTGGTTCAGTACTTTGACTATGGTGCATGGTATCCTGAGTTCGAGCCTGGCCATTGCTTTTTTTTTATGACTGTCTACACAAGCTAGGAGGTGTGTCTGTGTAAAGGCAGTTTTGATATAGCTTGCTCAACGTTGCCCGCCGGTTATCTTGGCGCGGTGCGCAGCTCCGCGCAAACGGGTTACGCTGGGTTACGCGTCATTTGGCTGTCAGCACGCATATTACACTCAGCTCAGCTACGGGCACACAGTTTCAGCGTGTTACAACACTGCTCAACCCCGGGCACTCATTTTACACCTGTTAAACCACTGCTCACCTACGGGCAGATATACTCAGCTTGTTAAAGCGTAGCTCAGCTATAGGCACTTCTGACATTTTATTTTTTTATTATCTCACATTTCTTCAAAATACATGGCCCATTTCTTTACATTTTACATAAAATATAATTTTATATATGTACATATATGTCAGGGAATTGTTTCGTGCTTATTTCACTAGAAATAAAAATTGATGTTGTGGGGGCTCGAACCGTGACTGCCTCGTCTTCAGCCGACGTCTCTACCGCTATGCTATTGCTTCTTGGCTTACTTTGCATATTTAGATCTTATATGCTTTTCCACTGATGCTAACTGTGGCTAAGTGACGGGCACGCCCGCGCAAATGAGCGCAATAATGGGCAAGCATCTTTAGAACTTATAAAAAAAATATAACATGTTCATTCTTACTTTTTATGTTTATAGTCTGTGGGGCCATGTGTTGTGTTGTGTTTGTTGACATTTACGCGGACTCTCTCGTGGGGGTTTACTTTCAGGACTGTTCCTCTTCTGGGGGCGTGTCCGTTTGCAGGACTCACCCTGCGGACACGCCCCCTACTTTCTTACATGGACTGTGTTAGCATTGGGTGTGAGTCGGCATGCCCTCATGAATATGCATGGCATGCTGACGTCACACCGTTTAACTGCAGCCACCATGTAAGACTTGTAACTCTTACATGGAGGCTTTGTGAATCCTGCCCACTGTGTTTTGCATGAATTATTTATTCTGATGAAGTTCCAGAACATTAAAGGAATGAAAGCTTAAAAGTCACCTTGAAGGTTGTTTTCGTTTGATTTCTTTACTTCATTCAGCATGTTATAGAAGTTTTTATTGCATTTATTATTATTTTCTTCGTTATTATGGCAGTGTTATTAGTATATATATATATATATATATATATATATTTATATCTACATAGTTCCATGCCATTTAACTGAAAAAAATGTCTAAAACACAAAGTCTTGAAAATGGAATTTGCTCTTTCCCCATTTTTGTGCAATTCCAGAGCTGGAGAGGGTTTGGGTGGTGCAGCCCCTACATGAGGGCTTGGGGGGCTTTCCCCTCTGCATTAAATAAGTTTTCACTGTTTAGTGTTTTCGGCATTTTGTTTTATCAACCAAACATTATATAACCATATAAATATATATATATATATATATATATATATATATATATATATATATATATATATATATATATTTATCGTATTTCTCCGTAAGTAAGACCTAACCAGAGAATAAGGCCTAGCATGGTTTTCCAGGGTGGTCATGATATAAGCCCTACCCAAAAAATAAGCCCCAGTTAAGATCATCAACGCACGATGAACGTGTTGAATTATAAAATAATAATATTATTGACACGTGTTGACTGAGGTTATCGTACTTTGCTCACCATTTTCAGACCATTCGTATACCTGACTTCTTCTCTTTGCAGAAAGTCATAACATTCTTTCCCTGGGAGTCCTCCACAATTCTTACTGTAACCCTAATCCTCGCTCACACTTGACGCTTCAGATCCTTGGCCCATAAACTGTTACTGTTATAGAGCCAGAAGGGCTATTTCACATGCTGCATTTCACTGCTCTGTCTAACTGCATTGACTAGTTTTTAAATACATTGAAAGTGTATCTTGCTTAATTTAGTAGAGGACTGCTTTATATATTTACATTTTATTTTTGTATGTTGCCATAAGAAACTATTTTATGTTATCAGGTGCTGAAGCAGGAATAACCATTGCCTGATGTTTTTGTTATTGACTATTGCTAAACAAAAATCCAATCTGACTGGTCACACAGTATGTGCTGCCTTAACCTAATGCTCTCTTACATTTTTCTTCTATTTTTCTTTCAGTAATCCAAACCATCCTTAAGGTCAAGCAGGTCTCTGCCCCCCATATCAAGCAGTAGAAATTTCATTTTTTTCTCTTGAGCACTGGGCACCCACAGACACTTGTCCTGCAACTAAAGAGACTAAATACTAATGTAGGTGCTTAACTTCCAAGTGTCTAGACAGTAAAATACCTTACCTGCATTAACTTAAACAAATGTTAGTGAGTGTATTAGTACATTTCTGCTGTATAATTCCTTAGTCAAACCTCTGTACTGATGAGTACATCACCAGGACTAAACAGTTGTATATTGCTCTCCAGTTAGTGCCCCCCCCAATTAAAGTCAAGTTTCTTTTGAGAAATACTCAACTCTATAAAAGAGCATTTCATTTCCTCTCCTGTTTCATCTGTAACTAACCCCAGCTTTAATTTTATATCCTTTTAAGAATGTCAGAAAATTATACTCTGTGCCCATAACATAGTCTATAACTTAGTGCAAACATATTAAATTACAGTTAAAATTTCAGTTGAACATATTACAATTTAAGCTAACATTATATACTTACCAAAGCCTAAAGACACACTTAGAGTCGGTGTTAGCCTGCTTTGCTCACCCTCGCTGCGCTCGGGCTTGCTCCGCTCCCCTCCCTGCCACCTATTTCCTCCTGCCCCCACTACTTCTACTTTTATTCTAACCCCTAATCACCTGACCAGTAGTCCAACCCCTAATTCCCTAGCAACTAGCCCAACCCACTCATCCTACCTCCCCCCACCCCCAATCCAATTACATCCCACACTGATCCCACTCCCAAAACACATTCCCAGACAACTCAACTCTACCCTCACACACAACCAGCCAGGAATCCTAGTTGTACTTCTCACTCAAAGTAGTATCATGTTACCCACACTCACAGCCCTATCACTAACTCTACTATCGCTAACCTTCCTAACTTCCTTACAAACAGATCTACCGCTGCACAACTGCTATCACACTACCCACACTAGCCCACCCTCTCAAACCCACTCAGACTTCTACATCTGCCCTACAATCATAAATCTTGCAACTACATATTACTCACTAACAAAAATTACACCATCTCATCACACTAAGAAAAACTCTCATAGACCAAGCTCGCAAACAATTAATATTAAAAAACACATACTGACACTCCTACAAATTCTGCTAACCTCTGGTGACATTCACCCAAATCCAGGTCCCCTCTCAGCTAGACAAACATCTGACCTGCTAATCCTAAATCTCAACATAAGAAATATTACCAACAAGCTAAAGGACCTACATGCATTCATAGCCCACTACAACCCTGATATACTCGCCATTACAGAAACCTGGCTTAAACCCAGTATCCAAGATGAAGTCTTTCTTCCCCCAGGGTATAATACACTTAGATCTGATAGAACAAACAGGAAAGGAGGAGGAGTAGCCATTCTAAAACACCCTTAACCTCCAGCTCCTGCACACCACACCACCCACTTTTCAAAATGCTGAAGTCCTGTTTTCTGTCCTATCCATAAGAAACACCAAGAAGATCAACATAATATGCTGCTACATACCTCCAGGCAACAACTCGCTCATAATAGAAGACATCCTACACTGGACAAAGGACAATCTACCTCAAGAAATGATCCTACTAGGAGACCTTAACACTGACTGGGCAACCTGTAACTCCAGCAGCCCCTCTACACATATCAATCTATATGGGTTCTCTCAACTAATTAAAGAACCAACTAGAATAAATGAGAAAACAAACTTCCTACTCCAGAAACACTCCAATCACCCCAAACCAGTAGTCTACAAATTTGTACGAGATGACCGTAACCTTACCCCACGATTCCTAAATACTGTCCTAAGCCACTGCAACTGGGAACCACTACGGACACTCGGGTTAGACCAGGCAGTAGACTACTTCAATACTACCTTCTCTAACATCCTTAATAGTCTAGCTCCCAGCAGAGTTAAAGCTAACTACGCACCCTGGCTAAATAGGGACACCAGAGCCTTACTAAAAACTAGAGATAAAGCCTGGAAAATCTGGAAAACTGACAAAACCCCTAGCTCCAGACAATACTATCAACAGCTTAGAAACAAGGCCAAGGCTGAATCTAAAATAAACAAACAAAACTATTTTCTTAGCGCCCAAAGAAAATATTCAAATAGTCCACAAAAATTCTGGCATGCCATTAACTCCCTACTAAAGCCAGGCAAAACCACAACCCCAGCACCCATCTCTACTAACAGTACCCTAGAAATAGCTTCTCAATTTAATAACCATTTTACTAAATCCATCTTAGCCCTGTCCAGTAAAATAATCAAAAACAGTCTACCTCCATCACAACCTAACCTATTCCACACCACCCCCTCTTTCAGCCTATCACCAGTGCCCACCTCAACTATCAAAAAACTCCTCCTAAAACTAAAGCCAACCACACTAGCAGCTGATAACATACCTGCTGCATACCTAAAAATGGCTAATGACTCCTTATCATATCCTGTCTCCATCCTTATCAACCGCTCCATACTAGAATCCTACATACCCAAACTCTGGAAAGTATCTTGCATCATTCCTCTCCATAAAGGAGGTAATTCTTATGAATTCTCCCAACTACCGACCTATTGCCATCCTTTGCTCCTTATCCAAAATTCTTGAGAAATGCATCCACTTGCAAGTGATGACATTTCTCAACACACACAATCTACTATCTACCACACAACACGGTTTCCGTCCACATCACAGCACTACCACAGCCCTTCTATCTTTCACTAATTATATAAACTTTCACAGGAATGATAACAAATATGTATCAGCCATTTTCCTAGACCTCTCAAAAGCATTTGATATAGTCTCCCACTCCATTCTACTAGACTCACTAACATCATTATCCTTCACCTCCTCTACTATAGCCTGGTTCAGAAGCTACTTGTCTGACAGGCAACAATCAGTCCAGTGGAAAGGAACTCTGTCTACACAACTTCCAGCCACCATAGGTGTCCCACAGGGCTCTATACTGGGCCCGCTGTTGTTCTCTATTTTCACAAATAACCTCAAATGCTCTACACAACATGCCACACTCATACAATATGCAGATGATTCAACTCTGATCTGTTTCGCCTCATCTCCCACCACCCTACATACATTCACTTAAGATACCTTTATCTCAGTAGAAAAATGGATATCTGGGATCCAACTAATTCTAAATCCCAAAAAGACAAAACTGCTACTATTTACCCCTAATAGATAAAAAAAAACTCTCCTTTACCATAACATCTAAGGACGGCACCACCATCTCCCCTTCTAACCACACCAAACTTCTGGGCATTGAAATAGACAATAATCTCCACTTTGATGTTCACATCTCACATACCGTAAAATTAGTACACAAAAAACTAGGCTCCCTATACAGGCATAAGTCCTTTCTCTCACAAAAAGCAAGAGTCACTCTTGCACAAAGCCACTTCCTTTCAACTATATTATATGCAGCACCAATCTTTACCCATATCAGACAATGTGACCTAGACAAACTAGAATCATGCTACAATAAAATAGCCAAGTTTGCTACTAACTCAACCTATAGAACCCATCACTGTGCTGCACTAAAAGAACTAAAATGGCTTGAGCTACCACAGCTACTTAACTATCACCACGAACTGGGCACAGCCTACAATATTCTCAAGTATCCTGAAAAAAACCCTCATTATCCAACCTACTTACTATCTATACTACAAACCAATACCTAAGATCCAGTGAAAAATCTCTCCTCTCCATCACCAAGGCTAACAATAATGCAGGGAAAGCGCTCTACTCCCACACCGTTGCCAGAAATTGAAACTCTCTTCCCCTATCTGTGTCCACTGCCCCCTCCACATCCATATTTAAAAACTCCCTCAAATCGCACCTTCTTAGTACATGGTTATGCCCTTGTATCACATAACCCTACCCATACTAGTATTAACTCCCCATATTCCTCTCTGATCACATGCTGGAGCTCTGATCCCCTGTAGGCTTGGTCATCTGAAAGGGTACTTTTAACTGTAGAATCTTACTTGATATATTTTCTTTTCTTACCAAAGTATGACTGACATTGTCTTTTTACCCATGTTCTATATCTTTTACCTGGAGTGTTTTTATTAATTCTTGTTATATTACTATGCTCAGCATACATGATGTAACCTGTTTTGTGTATTATGCTGGATGTACTGTATTTGTATAACTTGATGTTGGAGCTTTTCTCCCCGGGCCTCCGCTGAAAATGGACCTGGTCCAGTCGGAATTTCCCAGTTAACAAATGTAAAATAAATAAATAAATAAACACTGGCAAGTGTACTTTGGTCAAAGTACAGACAACGCACATAAAATGTGCGCACTTGATAACAAACGGGCCTGGTTGTGTCTTCTTAACCATCGCTATTTTGTGTTGCCACTCCTGTCTTGTAAGTCTTCAATTAACCCCCTCCCAGACAAGATGAATGCAAAAAGAAAGAGCTATTCCATCGAGTACAAGAAAGGAATCATGGAGGACTCCTGAGGAAAGAATCTGATGGCTTTCTGCAAAGAGAAGGAGTTAGATCTCCGAATGGTCCAAAAATGGCGAGCAGCATAAGATAACCTCAGTCAACAGGCAGATGAAGGTAATGCTAAGAAGTGCAAGTGTGGATCAGGTCGACAGACGTTCAATAAAGCAGACATCTGCATAAAACAACAAAAAGTTCATTCTGTTGAACAATTGAACAGCTAGATATGATGTATGCATGTGTACATGTGTATGAGCACTCACAGACAAACACACACACAGAAAATGAAGGGAAAGTTTTTTTAACAAATAATTTATGTCTTCAAATAATAATTATTTTTTTTATTTTCCCAATTTTTGGATCTTACATATGTAATTAATCTTAATTTTGCATCATTATATGTTCTGCATGTATCTTACACATGTAATTAATCTTAATTTTGCATCATTATATGTTCTGTATGTTTCGGTACTGCGGTGGTGGTGCTGTGGTAGCGTTGTCACCTCACAGTAAGACATCCTGTTCGATTCTCAGCTAGAGCGTCTTCTATGTGGAGACATGCGTGGATGGGCGTACCTTCGTTGAAAGTTGTGTGTCAGGGCTGGCAACTCGGCATGTAAAAATCTACTGCCAATCATTAGCGGACCGGAGTTCCGCTGTGGCGACCCCTAACCGGGAAAAGCCGAAAGGCACAAAATATGTTCTGCATGTTTCTTTGTTTATTATAGTTTCTCATATGGCTGATGGGAGAGCCTATATATGTCATCTTAATGACTTAGATTAAGAGCTGAAGATACTGTGGGATAGACTGTGGTCTGTATTTGTGATTTTGTGTTCTGGGTTGTCTCAATAAACTGACATGGATGTGCACTTTAATTTCTGAGTGCTGGACCTCATATAGACATATATAAATATATATATATATATATGTGTGTGTGTGTGTGTGTGTGTGTGTGTGTGTGTGTATGTGGAGATAGGTGATGGCTGCCAGCCTAGCTAGATAGAATTTTGTAGATAATTCTGTCATTTGTAAATATTAATATAAGCCACAGGTTTGTTCTCTTAAATGTGAAAAGATTATATTGGATGTTGAACTGAAAAAAATGTAACAACAGTGCACGCTGCTGTAAGAAAGCTGATAAGTCAAGCATTGTGAAATTCTTTGATCTAAAACTCGGAGCCGAGATGTCTAGATTGAAGCATTCTGCCTATTGTTTTGAGGCCAGAGTTAATGGCTAGAATTTACATGTATAATTTCTTTTATTGCTGTGGCTTCCTGACCAGCTACAAGATCAAAAGGGCTATTAACCTCTGTGTTTCTGTTAGCCTGGGAACCAGAAACAAATGATGTACTCTGAAATTAATCAGTGGTACTGCGTTATCAATTTAAGGACAGAGAGACTCAGAGCATTGAGCATTTATCATTTGAGAACATCCAATATCACCAGCACTGTCTTGCTCTATATGTAAGTTTATTTTAGAACTGTGCTTTCTCTTAGATATAGGTAGGAACTAGGAAGATTAGATTAGCCTTTTTTCTGTATTAATGTCAGAACTTTTCTACTGTATTATTTTAAGTATTTCTCTGTGATCTCTGAATTCTTGACTAGCACTGTGTAGTAAGAAGTATTGTCTTGTGTTTTTATTATTTATTATTAAATATTTTTAAACCTTTAAACTGTGGCTGTTTTGTGGAGAGATAATTTAAGCTCTAGAGTACATTGCATGTATATAGTGATACTGGACAAGCCACTCCAATAAGCCTTGACTGTTCAGTTACACTTACCATTTGGATAATAATATTGCACAGTATAATTGGACACCCTTTCATAATGGCCTTTTGGTAGCTGATAAATATTAGTGGGTGGTAGCAAGTGGTACTACAATATAGTCCAGGTAAAAGGGGTGCAGCTGGAGAACCTGTACCAGCCTTCCCCAGAAGTGTCTGTGTGGTTGTATATAACTCATCTCAAAGTGTGCGTGTGTCAGCCACTTGGGCATGAACACAAAGCCCTGGTTGGACAGAGATGGTACTGGAGGTTTTAGCTTTCTCAGTAGGCTGAGATCTGGATCCTATAGCTGTGCCAGTGGGGAGTCTTATTCGGGACCTGGAGAGAAAGGAAGAAACCAGCCCCAGACTGACTGTGATGTCTGTGTGCTCTTAAGGGAAATTGTACTTTACTGTGTGTGTATATTTATTATCCTTTCCCCTTTATGGACACCCCTCCTTGATTGCTGGGCCAGTGCACAAGCATCAAATATATATATGTTGTGTGTGTGTGTGTGTGTGTGTGTGTGTGTGTGTGTGTGTGTGTGTGTGTGTGTGTGTGTGTGTGTGTATGTGTGTATTGCATACCAAATGGTTAAAGTCTTATAGAATAAAACAGCACTAAGCAATTACTAGGTTACAACTAGATTAAAACCTGTAGAAAAGTCAAAGCTATAAAGATGTTTTTTTTTTTGGTGTGTGTGTGTGTGTGTTCTACCTGTCAACATATAACTTCAGGATCAAGTTGATTAGGTGCTTTGTCAAGGACATTTTGATTGTAACAGCTGTGCAGTGGTGTATATTCTTAACTGTAATTGCGTTTCTCCAAGATTCTGTTTTGGTGAAACAACAAGAGATTGCATATGAGAATCATGGAGTCTTTCAAGGCTATATAAAAAACTCAAATAGAACTCCTATGGCAAAGACCTTTTGTGAAATTCACTCCCAGAAAAAGGTGGTATTAAAGGCTGGAAAGGTATATCAAGTACCAGCTGCCTTATCTGTTAAAAAGCTAAAAAAAAAACAAATCAGCAAAATGAAGACTGTCATGTTTTAAATGCCAGCAGGTTTACACTAAGTAAGACAATTCTTTTGAAAAAAATATCTACTGTTCATGTAAAGCTATACAGCAATACATTATATGCAAGGGATAATAAAGTCTGTCAAGGCACTGGCAGGATAGTCCAACATAAGCTTGGTTTGAATCTAGATATGTAGGACTTGACAAAATAAAATAATGGATAAAACCCTAAGTTGTAAAAAATAGAGAAATGGTCTAATAGTACAAAAAGACATGTTATAGCATAATATTTAATAAATTCAGAGAGCTAGGCATATTCCAAGATACATTGCTTTTGTACAGAAGTAAACATAAGATATAAATGAAACTCTTAACTCAGTACTTGGGTATAATAACTTCATCTTGTTACAGCAGATGTGTCGTTCTGCAAAGTTATATAAAGCTCCATTACCAGAAGGCTCATTTATTTCAGCTCCAAACAAATGTCTTTATCAGAATGAGATTAGCAACTTGAAGAATTATGTACAATCGCAAAAAGTAAAACCATTTAAAACAGGTACAATGTTGAAATGTTGTCATAGAATTATTGTTATTAACAAAAATAACTCAAAGTAACACAGAGTTTAAAAAAATCAGCAGATTCAATAAGCGCAGTATAGGCTAGAGAGATTTAGTGTTTAAACATTTACAACATCATAGAAAAAAAATGAAAAAAGAACAGGTTTTCAGCACAAGCAGCCAAATAGAAAATAAGGCATTGCTAGCAATAAAACTGAATTTATTGACCAATATTAATTTTATTTTATATATGATATTTGTTTTTTTTTTTCTTTTTGTTTTTTTTTTTGTTTTTGTTTTTTTTTTTACTTTTATCATAAAAGAAATCATCAGGCAATTCAAAGGGTAGTTTTCTCATGGCTGATATTTAAAAGCACAGTATTGCAGCTATCCGTATTCCCGCTCATAACAGGGGTCTTTTCATTACACAAATAAATATAAAGCTTCACTGCTGGTGCTATAAATGGCCTCATTAATTTAACAGTGAAGTCTTTAGCACCACAGATAGTCAGATAATAGGTTATATAATTCCAGTGGTGGAAACAGTTCTTACAGGTCCTGTGAGCAGGCACTTTGAACCAAAATAATATAAACAGAAGATCTTTTTTCAGCACTGCATCTGAGCAGATCCAGGAAAACTGTCCATGTAATTCAGTACTACAGAAATTATACACATGCAGGTAATTCAACACCTTTGAAAACAGTTAAGGTGAGCACAGCTAGATGCGTCTGACATTTTAACAAGGCATTTTAATGATCCGCTAAAGGAGCTTACAGTGTGATTTCAAGACAGAAATTAAATAAATATAATACTAATCCATTTAGAATGTCCACAATAATTTGTGCACTGGTTAAATTCAGTAGGTCACATTAGAATCATGTACATCAACAATGAACTGTAACCATCTAGCTAAACTGTGGTGTAACATGTATGCCATTAAACTATTGCCTGGTCAGAGTATAAAATGCAACACTTTTAGGGTACTATGTGGGCATCTGAAAACCTCTTGTTGGAGCAATAGGTAATTGATGTTTGCACTTTTAATGGAAGAGATTGCAGCAAATCTTTTAGAGCCAATTGATGCCATTTGTCATTATCTTGTGGTTGACAAAGCTGTCCTGTGCTGCAATGCTGTCTTTGCACCAACATGCCAAACACTTCATAACAAAATGCCAGACCCTCTATCAGTGTTCCCCTAATAGAACTTGCATCAGTAATTGAAGCCTTAGTCTGCATTTGAATGGGCATGGGTCTTAGGGCATATAGAACAGGCAGCAGCAGTGGTGATAGATCATCATTCAAATTGCTGGTGTTTGTTTCATTACTCACCCACCACAACATTGTCCATTGTGTGTCCTTCTAAGTAGCTGTCTACTTTTGCTGTACTGAAGAGGTCAGAAAAAGATCAAAATATACATATCTATATGAGTGGGGTTTGGCTTTACTGGCCTGAGTGTACCTGTGATGATGTAAGATATTGCCAGCTATGCCAAGAAGAGTAGGGCAGTGGATGTGTAACATATGGCAGCATAGCTAGCTGGAATTTTGTAAAGAATTATGTCATTTGTATATCAAACTGATTTGTAAAGCTGCTTGTGTTAAACATGTACCAACAGTAGGTCCTGCTAGACAGAAAAGAAATACAGTATTGTAACTGTTGAAATGAATATATTGCAACAGAGGATACTGGAAGAGAAGAGATTAGTCTCAGTCCAGCTAACTTTGAAAAATAGTCTGAAATTAAATTACTCGGTTAAGCCATAAAGATTTTATCTTACAGTTCTGATTGCAGCCAGAGACAAAATGTCTGTGAAAACCAAGACTTAGGAATCCTACTGTATTGATCTTAGGGGTGAATTAATTGCTACCAAGGAAGGGTGGACATTTTTGAAATGGTTTTATAGCTTCCAGGTGCTATAATACATCTTAGCAAAGCTGTGTGTGTGTGTGTGTGTGTGTGTGTGTGTGTGTGTGTGTGTGTGTGTGTGTGTGTGTGTGTGTGTGTGTGTGTGTGTGTGTGTGTGTGTGGTAACACATATGTGCAAGATTATAGCTCAGTTTCTAGTTAATTGGTAGTGTGAGAATTAGAAGTCAGGTGACCAGATGTATGTGATGGCATTCTGTAATCCAGCACTGAAACGATGTTTTAATACTAGATGAGACAGTAAACTTAGGGCAGTCTCTTTCTCTTTTTGAAACCTGACAAAGAAAGACCACTCAACCTACTTCATCTTGCCTTGTCCTAGTAAGTGAACTAGGGAACGGTAATTCTTTAATCATTCAGGAAAATATAGTGAGATTAGTTAGGTATTTTGTATCTGTGTGAATCTATCCGTCTGTGTAATTTTTAACATTTTCTCTGAATGAGACTCTAGTGTTTATTGTAAACAGATATTTAGTACTTTTATGTTCTTGTATTATTTATTATCAACTTATTCTCTCCAATGGAGCTCAGGAAGTTTGCAATGTAACTTCCAATGGGCAAAGCCTAAGCCTTTTGACAGAATCAAATTATGTCCTCACATTCAAACAAATGTTTATATCTCTGGAACCATAGGGGTTATGAAAGCAGTATAAATGGCAAACCCTTTAGCACAAATTATTTTATAGTGGTAGTATTCTTTAGGTTCTAGGTCTTAAACTGAATTTTTTAAGTCACAGTAAACACCGTAACTATTTAACTATTATATTTGTAAAATGTTATAAACAACTTAACAATATCTCAAGAACCACTCAAGTTACACATATACTGTCAGCAGTATTTTAGTCATCTAGCTTGCAGCTTTCATGTGAGGCTAAGGAGTTATGTCTGTGTTACATGGTTGTTGAGATATTTAGAAAAGTTTGAAAATTATATCTATATAAATTAATATCATAAAAACAACAGTAAATATCTTTTTACCTGCACTAGACGGAAATCAAATATTAATGTAGTTGAGTTTGCCATTGTGTAAGCTTTATCATGAAATATTTTAAAACCTTGTACATAACATGGTTTTGGAATTATTGATGTAAATACAAACAAGCAATATTTGATGCCTAGAGGCATCAATAGGAGTTAACTGCAGATGCACCTGGAGGCGTCACTCGGATGTGATGAGTTATGATTCAACTTTTCATTGTGGTTGGTCTTTTACACTTTGAGAGTACTTATATTTATTTGGTGACACTGTGGCTGCTTCTGAAAGCCTTACTGCATTGGCCAAACACTACTATTTATATTAGTATTCATTTTACTCAGTAGAATTGGATACCTTTGTAAGACTCTTAGAATAGCTGGCTTTAGAGTATTCTGGTAGCAGTATCTACCTTATAGTCTAGGCAGTGGGAGCATAGCTGGGAAATCTGTGCCAGCCTTTCCCAGTTTTGTGTGTGTGTGTGTGTGTGTGTGTGTGTGTGTGTGTGTGTGTGTGTGTGTGTGTGTGTGTGTGTGTGTGTGTGTGGGTGGGTCAGCTACTCAAAGCAGGGACACAGAGCACTGTTTTCACAGAGAAGGTGGTAGAGGACTTGGCTTGGAACACACAGCTGAGGAATCAACTCTACAGCTGTGTCAGTGTGGCTTGGAGAAAGAGAGAGAGGGGAAACAGAGCCCCAGGACTGAGTGTGCTCCCTGTGTGCTCTGAAGGGAAATTGTGCTTGGTGCAGAGAGCTGCATATGAAAATACTGTGTGTATCCATTTTTGTTCCAAGTAAATGTCCCTCACTAGTCAGTGGTGAGGATTGAGGATCCTTGATTACTGGGCCAGGGGAGGGGTGTCAGATATTAGTGAGCAGTGGTGTGGATATTATTTGAACTTCTGTAGCCTGTAGGCTGTTGTCACTGAAGGCATGTGTGCTCTCAGCAGCCACAAGGTAAACATACAGAATTTCATTTTCACAACAGTTTTATTTACCTTTTGTTAGCTTAGTTTAGTCAGAGAAAGCAGGCAAAGATGTCAGCAGAGGATTATGGCAAGTTGACAAATAACCAGTTGGCCAAGGTGTGTGGAACCTATGGACTGGTGCATGCCAACTTGAATAAAGAGGAAATGGTTTCAGCCATAGTGGTAGCTGTAGCCCAGACCAGCAAACTGTCACTGGGGATGTGTAGCCCTCATAAAAAGGACAGCTCATCTTTTCCTCAGAGGACCTAAAAATCCATCTGGAGTTAAAGAGACTTTAACTGGAGGCCAAACATTTTGAATTAGCATCAGAAGAGATACTGCAGTGTTTGGAGGCCAAAGAAAATGAGAAACAGCATCAACATAAGGGAGAGATGCTGACCCCTTGTCATGGTCATGCAATTAATGTGTAAGGTAATAACTGAACCCCAGAAGCAATAAAAGTCATTACATTTCTTCCACAGTTTACAGAGGGTGATAATTTTGATAGTTTTATTGATATATTTGAAAGAGTATGTAAACAGTGAAATATTATCCAAGTGCTCTGTGTACAACTCTTGACCCCCTTACTCCATGGTAAAGCTGTAACTGCTGCTTCTAAATTGTCTGATACTGATTGCTTAAACTATAATAAAGTTAAACAACATTTATTGGAATGTTTTAAGTTAATACCTGATGCTTACAGAAAAAGTTTTGTGATCATGGATGCAAGGCAGGTGAAAGTGTATGTGATTATATTGCTGAGTTAAGCCTTATTTTCATAGGTTGGTGAGCGGCTGTCAAGAGACCAGTTCTGAAAGCCGGGCAGACCTTTAGGTGAGGGAACAAGCCCTTAACACTTTGCCTGAGCACATGTGAATCTAGTTGGCAGAATGGGAGTGTAACTCTGCAGATGAGTTGGGGAGAAAAGGGGATCTCTACCTAGCAAGCAGGGCATTACTGCATAAGAAGGGAATACCCAGTGCTGCACATGGATATAGGGGAACCCATGGTGGGCTGCCTACACCACACCAAAAGAGTCCACCAGTAACAGGGGAAGCCACTAGTTTAGGTACATGGCCAAGATCAAGGATTCGATATTTTAAATTTAACCAGTGGAGCCATATAGCATACAGATATCCACAGAAGCAGGGTGGGGAACAAAAGGTGGGGGGCAGTAAGTAAGAATAACAGTATGCCAGTGTTAAGTCATCTGGAGACATCAGGCTAACAACCTATCACCAGAGTTTATATCCAATCTTAGTGGATGGAAAACAGGCCACTGCTAAGAGATACAAAGCCTCTGGCATAACCATTGTGAAGCCTGCAGTGACTAAAGAGAAACAGTACTTTCTTGGGCAGTCCACTCCAGTCTGAGCTTTAGGAGGGACCCCATTCCAAATGCCTTTGGCCAGGGTTCACCTTGACTGGGAGGGTGGAAAAGAAAACAAGCAAGTAAGTGTGCTTGAGGATATCACTGCAGGTGTCTTGATAGGAAATTATTTTGATATTGCAGTATCTTATGTGCATCCAGTTACACTCAGTCAGGCTTGGAGACAGGCATGTGGGTCTGGTAGCCTGGGGGAGACCCAGACAGACCACACACCTGAATCCAGGGCTGGTGATGTGGCTATTTTAGGGAGGAGCTACCCTGCAGCAGTGAGCCTGAAGATGAGCTATAGCTGGTGGTAGGTAATGATGTCCCCTTGGACAGAGTGACTGCAAGGGCAGAATTGAGTGGCAGTATGCAGGCTGACAGTGAGACCCCGCTGTCAGAGGATACCAGACTTAATGTGGAAGGGGTCACAAAGGTAGGGTTCAGATAGCCTCAGCTGTCGGACGCTACATTGTGAAGCTTGAGGGAGATAGCTAGTAAGGTGCCTGATTATCAAAGAAAAGGAGAGTCGGCATACTGGAACAAATGGGTACTGTATAGAGAGTGAACTGCTAAGGGAGGGCTAAAGGATGAGGTAATACAGCAATTGATAGTGCCCAGAGCTTGCCATCTGGCACTTCTACCAATAGCCCATGACATTCTTTTGCAGGTCATATGGGCATAAAGAGTACCAAAATACGTTTTATAGGTTCATAGGTTCATAGGTTTATACTAGGCTATCTGCCCTAAGGCTTTTATAAGCCTAGCCCAAATTTTTGTGGCTTATGCCACCCCTTATATGAAAAAATACTGTGCCCATTAGTTTGTTGTGCCTCTGTCCAGCAGTGACACAGAGATGATTCCCGGGGTAAACCTCCGATCTCCCATCCACAGGTCAAGATTTCTCTTGAACAGAGCCAGCAAGGTGCTCTGCCTCACATGGACCAGGATTTTATTCCACAGCATAGGGAGTCTCTGAGTGATAAATCTATCCCTCCAGCACGTCCTATTTATATCCGTGCTAAGGTTTAAGTCGCTTGCTCTAGTGGTTTTGATGGATTTGGATTTTTTGAGGTGGAGCATGTCCATTAATTCCGGGTTGGACATGGCCTTGTATGTCAGGCACATGTCACCTCTGAGCAGACGGTATGCGACTGAATAGAGCTGGAGTTTCTTCAGTCTGGCAGCATATGACAGATTTTGGAGTCCCTTTATCCTTTTGGTGAGGAACTTTTGGGGTCTCACCAATTGCTGCAGATGTCGGGTGAGATACATCCCGAATGGGGCATTGTACTCGATCATTGGTCTGATAAGTGAAGAGTACAGGGGAACAATGACCTCACTAGATCTGGATGTGAATCCTTTCATGATCAGGTGAGCAATGTAGAAGGTCTTTCTAACCACTTTAGCAACGTGAGTGTCAAAAGAAAGGCCACAGGTCATGCATAACTTTTTTATGCCCTGGGATTGCAAGGGAAGTAGCTTGGTACTGCAGGACCTGTGAGCAGTGCCAAAAAGTAGGCAAGGCAGGAGGCAAGGTCTAAGCTCATTTGATATATTCGCCTGTGATTAAGGAGCCATTTCAGAGGATAGAGATGGATCTTCTGGGGCCTCTGAGTACCCCCAGCTCCACAGGGAAGAAGTATATCCTGGTGGTAGTAGATTATGCTACTAGATACCCTGAGAAGGTGGCTATGTCCTCCATAGAGGCAGAAAAGGTGGCAATTGTTTTGTTAGAAATTTTCAGCAGGGTAGGTTTCCCGAGGAAATACTGACTGACAGAGGTGCCAATTTCATGTCAGACCTGCTGGCTTGTCTGTGAGAGTGCTGTGGGGTGAAACACCTAAAGACTACCCCCTGCCACCCCCAGACTAATGGTCTTGTGGAGGGGTTAAACTCTACACTAAAGACCATGCTACAGGCATTTGTTGACCAGTTTAAGAGACAGTGGGACAAATATTTGCCTCATCTGCTGTTTGCATACAGGAAGGTACCCCAGGAATCCACAGGATTTTCACCCTTTGAGTTGTTGTATGGGCACAGGGTGAGGGGACCTTTAGATTTATGAGTGGAAGGGTGAATGTGAATCCCACGTGGAGTCTGTTGTGACATGTGTCCTAAACCTCAGGACAAGGCTTAGGGAGCTCATAAGCATGGCCCAGGAGAACCTCACAGGAGCCCAACAGCAGAAAAAGGTCTGCCTGAGTGCATGCTGTGGGACAGCAGGTTATGTTGCTCATTCCTGTCAGACACAAAAAGATGCAGGCTACTTGAGAGGGACCCTTCAAAGTTGTAATGAAGTTCAGTGATGTTAACTAGATGGAAAACCTGCTTGGCAGGAGGCAGGGGCAAAAATTGTACCATGTTAACATGATGAAGCCTTACCATAATAGGGAGGCTCCTTTGCTGAGTATTTGCATTTGGT
This sequence comes from Protopterus annectens, assembly GCF_019279795.1. Classification (NCBI taxonomy): domain Eukaryota; kingdom Metazoa; phylum Chordata; order Ceratodontiformes; family Protopteridae; genus Protopterus; species Protopterus annectens. The sequence continues at coordinate 891,125,008 of NC_056739.1, forward strand.
GGCAGGAGGAGTCTGAGAGGGATCTATGACTACATCAAGCCAGGCAGCAAAATGACAACTTACTAAGGTGGAGCATAGGGTTGCAGGCATATGACATAACAGTGCAGTACCATAGTGGAGTCAGCAATGCCAATGCTGATGGGTTCTCTAGATAGGCCATGGGTAAATGTACACCAAGACAGGCTCATTTCCCTCAGTTTATGTTTCTCAAGGGTGACTTGGAAAACTAGCTTGAGTTTTCAAAGGGGGTTGAGATATGATGATGTCAAGTATTGCCAGCTATACCAGGAGGAGTTAGGCAGTGAATAAGTCATATGTCAGCATAGCTAGCTGGAGTTTTGTAAAGAATTATATGTCATTTGTATATCAAACTGGTTTGTAAAGCTGCTTGTGTTAAACATGTACCAGCAGTAGGTCCTGCTGGACAGAAAAGAAATACACCTGTATGTCAGACTGTATTGTAACTGTTGAAATGAATATATTATACCAGAGGATACTGGAAGAGAAGAGGTTAATCTCAGTCCAGCTAACTTTGAAAAATAGTCTGAAATTAAATTACCTGGTTTAGGCCATAAAGATTGTATCTTACAGTTCTGATTGCAGCCAGATACAAAATGCCTGTGAAAACCAGGACTAGGAATCCTAGTGTATTGTCCTTAGGGGTGAACTAATTGCTACCCTGGAAGGGTGGAAGTTTTTGAAATGGTTTTATAACATCTAGATGCTATAACACATCTTAGCAAAGCTCTTTGTGTCTGTATGGTAACACATATGTGCAAGATTCTGGCTCAGTTTCTAGTAAAGAAGGTAGTGTGAGAACTAGAAGCTAGGTGACTAGATGTGCATGATGTCATTCCATAATCTAGCACTGAAATTATGTTTTAATGCTAGATGAGACAGAAGTCTCAGGGCAGTCTATTTTTGAAACTTGACAAAGAAGGACCACTCATCCACTTCATCTTGCATTGCTCCAGGAAGTGAACTAGGGAACAGTAATTCTTTAATCAGTCAGAAAAATATAGTGAGATTAGTTAGGTATTGTTTTTCTGTATCTGTGTGAATTTATCCATCGGTGGTATTTTTAATATTTCCACTGATTGAAAGTCTGTTTATTGTAAATAGATATTTAGTATTTTCATGTTCTTTTATTAATTATTATTAAATATATTTAAACTTTTCATTGAGGCTGGTCTGTTATAGAATATTTTAACCTTTGAGAGTACTTATATTTATTTGGTAACACTGTGGCCACTCCTGAAAGTTGCATTGGTCAAACACTACTATTTGAATTAGTATTAATTTTACTACTAAGTATAATTTGGTACCCTTGTAAGAGCCTTAGAGTAGCTGGTTTTGGAGTGGTCTGGTGGCTGTATCTACTTTATAGTCTGGGCAGAGGGGGTATAGCTGGTAAATCTGTGCCAGCCTTTCCCTAGTGTGTGTGTGTGTGTGTGTGTGTGTGTGTGTGTGTGTGTGTGTGTGTGTGTGTGTGTGTGTGTGTGTGTGTGAAAATCAAATCTCAAAGAGTGTGTGTGTTAGCTACTTGGAGCAGGGACACAGAGCACTGGTTTCACAGAGAGGGAGGACATGGCTTGGAACACTCAGCTTTGGACTCAACTCTACAGCTGTGTCAATGGGGATTCTTATTTGGGGCCTGGAGAGAGACAGAGAGAGAGAGAGAGAGAGGGAAACCCAGCCCTAGGACTGAGTGTGCTCCCTGTTTGCTCTTAAGGGAATTTGTGCGTGGTGCAGAGAACTGCATCTGAAAATATTTTTGTTTCAAGTGAACATCTATCACTGCCATCAGTGGTGATGCTTGAGGCTCCTTGATTACTGGCCTAGAGGAGAGGCATCACAGTACGCATAAAGACTTAAAAAGTAAAATGCCATGGGTATAGAGATCATGTGGCTGAAACACTGGTATGTCCTAAAGGGGTCATTTGCATACATCCATGGGCTTGCTGTTCAGGAGGTTTAAGGCATTGTACAGTGGAGACTTTGGCTTGGCTGGGTCTTCCTTGCAGATTTTCCTGAATGGTTTCTGAGTCCCCAGACATATGAGTATACATATCTGATCATGTTGCCTTGGCTATAAACATGTACATTGCAGTAACTGTGCACAACCAACAATGATACAGGCTTTATGGTGTAGTACTCACATGTGGTACAATGATACTACAGTCTATAGGTACAATGAGTAATGATAACAAGCCATGTGATAGCTGGAATGAGTATGCCATCTAAAGTAATTCTGACGATTACATGTGCACTGTGTCTGATGATGGTCATACCCTCACTAGCTTAGAATTGCACTACCACATGGCTATAGAGATGGATTACTGGCAAAGCCACTGAAACACCTGGCAAGTGGACAGACTCTTGAAGGAGAGCACACATGCTCAAGGTGCATACATTGTACTAGAGCCCTGGAAGAGACTGCTAACCACATGAATGTATTGGCTTTGAAGGGAGTCATGGTTTTCTGAGGGGTTATCACAACAATGGATGCAGATTACACAGATGAAGTTCATTGCATACTGAACCCCTCAGTAGTCACAGACATGTCTGATGGTTGCTTGGATAAGGGTTGCACCATGATTGTCTGTCGAATGGTATAGAATGAATGGACAAAGTTGCAGTAAGCAAGTAAACAGCACAATGTTTCTCTTCTTTAGAATAATACAAAGTGTATTTAGCGGAATACATTCATAAAGCTCAATGGTTGAAACACCAAGTAGCTTTACACTAAAAAAAAAACACTGCAACACTAAACAAAGAAAAATTTGGAAAACGTTATACGCAGAGGAGTAAAGCCCCCACCCCTGCTAATTATTATTATACCAACTCTGAGATTGTGCTGCCTACAGCAGGGAAAGGGCAAATTCCCTGATACCGCTGTTCTATGATCTTTTTGACTTTTCATTTTCTGTGTATTTTGTTCAATGTAAATCCTTTTGTCCATTCAGCTTTATAAATGTTACCCCATTTAACATTGGTCCCTCCTCCATGACTGGCTAAGGTGAAGTGCGGTTACTTCTAGATTCAAGTAATAAATTCCATATGGATACAGAACAGTGCACTCACTGCAGTAATGCATCCCTTGTTAAGAAAACTTTCAGTAAGTGCAGACATCTGCACCATATTTCATAGAACAGTTCTTGTTACGTGCCTGTAAGTATGTATGCGCACTTTTTGTATAGCATGTTACATTTAACAGGTTTGTAATTTTTTTTTCTTTGCTCTGTGTATGCTTCACTGCATAGTTCAATCTGCGTATGTGACAAGCATGCTTGTTTGTCATGGAGGGAACACTGCTGAATTACATTTTTTTTACTACCCAGTGGTGAATATGCATATACCAGGCACTCATAATGTGTGTTCTACAGCACATCTATGCCCGCCACTGACACTGATGTTATGTCTATCATCTTATTATATCAACCATTGTGTATTAAGTATTATCACCATTATGTAGTCATGTTAAGACCACTTATCTGCATTCCATGGCATATTTTCCTGCATCAGTTCCTACTCGCACCCTTTAAACTCAAACTCAAACTGGGAAAACACTTATATACTTAATTCCATAAATCCTTAGCAAAAGAATATTATTTTTTATGGTCGATTTGTGGATGAACTTTTTGTGCTCTGGGATGGTGAAGAAACCCAGTTTAACACCTTCCTAGAATATATAAATGGGACGACCACCTTTTTGAAATTGACAGGACAATGGTCCCGGCAGTCTGTGAGCTTTTTTGATGTTGACATCATAATGGAAAAAAGGAATAATGTTAGTACAGCGTTACACAGGAAAATACTTGGAGAAATCATTATCTACACAAAAGTGGTATGCACCCGAAGCACATTGCAAGGAACATCATGCGAAATGAATCTGCAAAGATTATGAGGAGATGTACCCATGAGGCAACCATGCAGGAAGAAATATGAAATTTGCGAGAGAATTTAAGAGCACATGGTTATAATGCAAAAGACACCTCAGTTTCTATGGAGGATTTGGCAATTGCAAGAACAAGAAGGAGATGCCATAAAAGAACCAATGTAGGAATTTGTGGGAATATAAAGATTGAAGTGAAGATAAATTAAGAGTAATGATGACTTATAGTACTGATAACCTGCAAATTGAGAGAGTAATACAACACTATTGGCCTGTTCTTACACAGGACCCCAGATTAAGAGAGATTGTAGGAGATGTACCTAATTTTGGATATAAGAATAAAAAGAACTTGAAAAGGTTGTTATGTAGCAAGGATGGTTTTTCCAAACCGGAGATCTTGGGACCCAGGGGAACTTTTCAGTGTGGCAATTGTTCAGCCTGTGAACATATAGATTGCAGCAACCTTTTCTACCATCCCAATTCTGGGACGAGATAAACATTTAGAGTGAAAGCAAAATGTATTACACAGAACGTTATTTATCTGGTGACCTGCACATCTTGCTCTGCCTATTATGTGGGCAAAACGAATCAGGCCTTTAAAAGTCGTACTTTGAGGCATCTAAGGGATATCCGTGTGAAAGATTTACACAATGCTCTTGCTGTACATGTGAATACTTTTTTGACACTTTCCTTTGTTTTCAAAGTTATGGAACGGGTCTTTATGGGAATGAAGTTAGGTGATGTCAACAACAAAACAGAGATAAGAGAATCTAAATGGGACCAATTTCCTGGTCTGAATGCAGTGGTTCCCCTAAGACCGATACTGAAAGAAAGGAGACCCACCACTGGTTGAGAAGAAGGTGTGTCTATTGCACAGACAGTAATTGGTTTTTGAGAAGGAAAGGCTGTTTGGGGTCCCGGAAATTTTTACTCTTTAAAAAGAGATGCTTATAGTCCCAGAATAATAACAATCTGAGGAAGATTTATCAAAAGCACTTATCGTATGTGATTAGCTGGGGACTTTTTATGTTTTTAGTGTTTGTCTACGGAATAAACTTGATTTTATTATCGGAGTTACTGGTTACTACAGCCGTGGAGTGTAGCTCACTTTGTTTTACTGCATAGCCTTTAAACACAAGGTTATAAAAATGCCATGGAACAAAAGCGTGATATCAAACATGGCATTACTTAATGCCATGATGGTCATCATTTCAACAAACCATAACAATCCGAATGGAAGGTTCCAGGGCAGATTTGTGGAGGCAGTTGGCTACATTCCTGTCTCAGATTACCTTGATTGACATGAATGAAAGCATCTCCATACATATTGAACTGACCTAGAATAATGTGATCAACAGGAAGGTGTATTTACCAAAGAACAATATACCTTATTAGTACATAACACTGCATCACAATGTATGGACTTTGGTATGCGTCATTACATTCATGTTCTTTTAGTGGAGTCACAGCTGCCATTTGGAGTGAAATAATTCAAGTCATGGGTGCAGTGAGTACCCAACAAATGATATCTATTAGTTGTTTGCTCATTGAATCTAAAACAGGGCCACTTTGTTGCATATGCTAAACAAAAGTAGACCACAAACATATGCAAAGGTATAATTTTGTGCATGTGTACAACTTCTACGGTAAGTGTCAGTACTCCTTCTGGAAGTCATGTTTTATCACAATGTACTACATTCACTGATTCTTCATCTGTATATGCATTGCAATAGCATTGCAGAATTGTACCAAATGTGTTTCTTCTTGTCAAGTTGGATTGCGTAAAAACTGTAGAACTATACTAAACCGGATCTTTCTCTTGCTGGACCGTGATGCCACTGTAGAATTGTATTGAATGAGGTTCTTTCGCTTTGGCTGGGCTGTGACTCCATTATAGAATTGTTCTTCTGTGTGTGTTTTTTTACACTCTTTGCACCCCCCTTCACAGCCAATTGGCCCATTCATTCTCCATCACTGGGACAAGGGTTAGCCAACAGGGTCCATCATTTGGACAGCCATCTGGGTGGTGCAAAGTCTTCTTCTACTTTTGGTTTCCTTCGTCCATGTATCCAACAAGGCCTCGAGAAAGGACATGTAATGGGATGACAGCAGAGGAAGTCCCTAAACTTCTGCAAGAGGTGCTTCGTGCAGACAACCCTGCCCCACACTGAGACATGGGTAGTGAGATTTCCGGTGTCCACCAGGATGTTAGCACCGCTTAGTGTGCCCCCGAGTGCATGCAACTCCTCCCCCGAGAGGCAACTGAGCCATGCCCCTTCATTCCTCCCCCTCCCTGCCTGGCTTCTCCAGTGCCAGGGCTGCTAGTTTAACACCAGTCACTTGGGATGCTGTCGAGTCCATTTCCTGCAGCATGGAGCCAGGAACTGTTGTAAAGCTGTATCAAATGGGGTTCGTCCTAACTCCCTCTCTCTGAACTATAACACTCTTGTAGAGCTGTATCAAATGGAATATATCCTAACTCTCTCTGAGCTGAGACACCATTGGAGAGCTGTATCGAATGGGATTCATCCTAACTCTCTCTGAACTATGACATCATCACCATTGTACAATTGTATTAAATGGGGTTCATTCGAACTCTCTCTCTCTCTGAGCTATGACACCACTGTAGAGCTGATCAAATGGGGTTCTTAATCTCTCACTGGACTGCGACACCACTGTAGAACTTCACCAGATGGGACAGTCAAACACATTTTTGAGTGAAATTATCTAGTTCATTTGCCAGGTAACTGACATCCAAGAATCTGACAAACTCAACCCACAAAAATGAATCTTTTTACTATGGATGGAAATAAGATTACTTGTGCTATATTAACCTGCATTGTCCTCTCCAACGAGTGTTATCTTTTTAACCATCCTTTTGTCTTGGGTATAACACCCAAGTACAAGGTAAGGTTATCCAGCCTGGTCAATGTTTTCTGAGCACTTATAAATATACCATAAATATACCATAAATAGCATATCTATCCCCTTCCACCTTGTCACACCAGAACATCATGAGCTAATGTTCTACTTGGTCCCGGTTTACTATAATTTGATTGAACAGTGCTTGATTGAAAATCAAATGTATGAAAGAATTTGGCTGAAAAGCAACTGACCAAAAACCCTTTTCATTTACTCACCATAGTGTCTGGCTTTCAATAAGCAGGACTAAGACATGCCAAAGGCAGTTTCAGTGGTCCCCTCTACAACTAATGTTTCCAGACGTTTTTCATTGGAGCAGATGGGGCTTCTTCAGCTAAGTATATCATTATCGTAGCCATCAGAGATAATGAGTATAGTCTAGTTCAGTGTGATGTTTGAAACAATATATGTACACATGGAATGCTCAGTTTTAACCAGTCTTCATTAAGAGCGTTTGATCTCAAACCCTTCCTTCCTTCTGTACTGTTGCTCATAAAAAGTCAGCAATATGTGTTCACCCAGACTCCTTTTTCTTTTTACCAATCTCATAAGTGGAGACCAAAAGCATTTTGGGTTACCACAATTCATTAAAGAAACAGCACATTGTGACAACTTGTTCTTACACTATTGCACCTTTTTAGGGGGCCTTTGGACCTGGAATCCAGATCCCTGATAGATTTATATAACCACTCGAGAATCATGTAGTTTGGAGATGGAGGAATTCTCAAATCTATAGCCGGCTTATAGTTAGCATGTATTTCTACTTGTTCCCACTTCAAAGGGGCTCACTCTTAATGTCTTCAAATTTGCTGTAGTGTTATTTAGCACTACCCAAAGTTTATATAAAACTAACCCCTGCAAATAAAAACCCTGAACAATGAATATATTCAGTCAGCAGTAAAACACAAGTACCTCGGTCTTACAGCTGACTCAGCAGTATCATTCAAACAACACGCAGTAGCGAGCGTAGCTAAAATCACTGTACTGTTAAAATGCTCTTATTCCTGCACTAACCATCTCACTGCATTTCCAGGATATGCCCTGACAAAAAATGTCCTCATCCCCAGAATCAAATATATTACACCCTTATCTAAATTAACTGAGACTATAACACAAATGGATTCCAAATGACCTATAATGCCATACGCAGGTTTACTAATCTCTCACCTCAACTTAAACATCAATCGCATATTCATCTAGATTGTGAACCAGATGCTAGTCATGGCACACTCCACATACCTACTGTTCTCTCTCACATTTAAAATGCTTAACAGTGGTTTCTGCACTTCTCTCTGAAGTAAGTTTCAACCTGAACCCAACAAAACACTTAAACTGTGTTGAACATCTTAATGTTTTACCATAAGAGAAAAAAAGCTTCTCAAAATTTATCCCTGCAAATGGGAACATCTCTTCTCAGATCTCAGAAGTATCACTAACTGCACAGAGATTAGAAAACAGCCACCCAAACATGTAAAACCCACATACAATGTAAATGCGTTATAGAAAAATGTTAATGGCACCTAACCTTTTTCATGAATTCTGTGTCACTCATGGCCCTGCAGCTTTTTGCCTAAGTAGAATAAATTAACTTTATATAAATAGTCACTATCACAACTATCTCTGCAGACAGTTTCTCTTTGTAATCACAGACTATCATTCTCAATTAATGTACTAAGTTATTAAATGCTGCTTTCTACAATCATGTTATTGATATAAGAATGAGTGCTCTCTCTAAAGTAAAGTGTTCTCTCTGTATTCATGCCACTACTAGAAGAGAACAAACTTCAGCACAATCTTCAATATCCAATTAACTTAGATATGTTTCCCTCATTGCTGTGTTTGCTCAGACTATTTTCTGATGAGATTCCTTTGAAATTTACAAATTTTGAATTAATTTATTTGAAAAATGTTTCCTCTGTTTGATATTATTATTATCATACCCATTTTTTTATGAAAATCACCCCCTTAGCAGCCCACCCAATCCTTTTACAGGTGACTGATTATGAGTATTCAAGTACTGAAGTAATCATTCATGGCTTTAGCATTTTTTGAGTAATGTTTGCCAGTGATTGTGCATTTTTTCTGTCACACTTCAGTACCTCTCAACAGTAACAATTTTCACAGAATGCCCAGATTTTGTTCTCATATTTTTGTTTGGTTTCTTAATAAAGATGTGGTTTTCTGGCAAATCATTGGTAATTCTTTGAGGATTGAAGTCAGAAAATAATGACATACATTTGAGATTGAGACTTCATACCCCTCAGAAAATTCTTGCTAATGCAAAACCTGTTATTTTGTCAACTTTCTCAGTTTGTAAGAGCAATATGGGTTGGGAGGGTGGCTTAATGGCTAAGGTGTTTGCCTTACAAACACCAGGTGCAGGGTTTGAGTCTCACAAGGGATAATTGGCTAGGCTTAAAATGGCTCGCAAGGGCAGTTAACTTACGACTAAACTATGAACCTATGAATATTTAAAAAATATCACTGTTTTTGTGCCTTTGTCCCCCATTATTTAAAGATTTGTCCAGATTTCCTGCTCTAAGAGGTTGAGAGGTATGACTTCACTGCTAGATCTTCAGATACCCTTAAAGACTAATAAATTATGTATTTCTCCTAGTCTTCTCTGCCTCTGTATTTGAATGTTTTACTATATGTTTCATTAATCATTTGATAGATGTGCTATTTCATTTAATTATGTTGTTTTGGTTTATCTGCTTCAAAGAACACACAGTTGATAGCCAATGAAATATTTGTACAGTGTAGCATTATTGTATCTGTTGGTTATACATGCTCAGGTACAGTTCAGCATTACTGCATCTGTTGGTTATACATGCTTAGGTACAGTGCAGCATTATTGTACCTGTTGGTTATACATGCTCAGGTACAGTGCAGTATTATTGTATCTGTTGGTTATACATGCTCGGATACAGTGCAGCATTATTGTATCTGTTGGTTATACATGCTCAGGTACAATGCAGCATTATTGTACCTGTTGGTTATACATAATCAGGTACAGTGCAACATTATTGTATCTGTTGGTCATACATGCTCAGGTACAGTGCAGCATTATTGTACCTGTTGGTTATACATGCTCAGGTACAGTGCAGCATTATTGTATCTGTTGGTTATACATAATCAGGTACAGTGCAGCATTATTGTATCTGTTGGTTATACATGCTCAGGTACAGTGCAGCATTATTGTATCTGTTGGTTATACATGCTCAGGTACAGTGCAGCATTATTGTATCTGTTGGTTATACATAATCAGGTACAGTGCAGCATTATTGTACCTGTTGGTTATACATAATCAGGTACAGTGCAGCATTATTGTATCTGTTGGTTATACATAATCAGGTACAATGCAGCATTATTGTACCTGTTGGTTATACATAATCAGGTACAGTGCAGCATTATTGTATCTGTTGGTCATACATGCTCAGGTACAGTGCAGCATTATTGTATCTGTTGGTTATACATGCTCAGGTACAGTGCAGCATTATTGTACCTGTTGGTTATACATGCTCAGGTACAGTGCAGCATTATTGTATCTGTTGGTTATACATGCTCAGGTACAGTGCAGCATTACTGTACCTGTTGGTTATACATGCTCATGTACAGTGCAGCGTTATTGTATCTGTTGGTTATTCATGCTCAGCTCTATCATACAAAATGCTATATAAGGTATTTGAAGAGGTTACTTTCAAAGATACCGCTATTGCAGTTGCATATTCTGGTTACCACTTCTGCAGTTAGAGACTGCTGTCGGCTTTGTGTTCCTAGAACTGCTTAGTAGCTTGCTGTACCCAAAGATGTATTAGTTCTAAGTGTAAGACAAAGATTGTTCTGTTGTCACTCCTAATGCTGAGCTTGCCCCCACCCCAACATTTGCAAGTGCCAAGGTAGTGGATTCTCTGTAAAGTTCAGTTTAGATCTTTGATGACAGTGTCTTTCAGTTGTAATACTTTCTGGACTGATAGTGCACAATTTTATGATATTGCAATAGAATTTACTATCCATTTAAATAGTAAATATGCATCGTATTTAGGAATTTAGGAGTAATATTCATTTGCTTTATGCTTTACGCTTTAACTGTTTTCTGTACACAAAGCATCTTTACTTGCTCATTTCGACTTGCAGCTAATTTATTATAACAGAGAGCAAAGAAATTCATTTTCAGGATTAAACTATTTCATTTCTTCTCTGCATATTTCTTTCATCTAACTCCACTATTCCCATCTAGAAAATGAAAATACTCAGTCTGATGCTGTGAACTGTCATTTATGCTAACATCCTTCTTCAGTTACTAATATACCTTCAGGTTCTGATTTTACTGCACTTCAGCAGATTAGTATGCTATCCAGAATTGCTGTAAAGAGAAGATGAGTATACTTCACATTGTTTAAATCTTTCTCTTTGTGCTCCTCTATTACAGTACGTTATAATCTATACAGAATTGTGTTAACCTTAATCCTGGAAGGCTGGGATGCCCCGTCAAACAATACTGAAGGTATGCATACTTGAAATGAAGCAAAAAAACAGAAGTTTTTTTATTTGTAGAAAATGGATTTTTTATGTATTTGTAAGTTTGTTACATGAGTAACAGAAATTATCCTTCACAGAAATATTTCAGCAATAACCTAGCCACAATGACAAGAGCAAAAGCAATTTATATGGAGAATTGCAACAGTCAAGCAACCACGATGGTTTTGGTTAGTGAGGAAAACCTCAGTTATTAGAACAGCATGCACAACTCCAGATAATTAGCAAGCAAAGGTCAGGAAGGAACATTGGACCAAGCATGAGTACCTCACAACTGTTCCTGACTTGGAAGAACATTTTTATTTTTATCCTGCCCTTTGTAATATTTCTGATTGTTTGAAAAAATCATTGAGGATTAGAGACAAACAAGTATGGCAGATATTAGACTTGTATTCTTTTTATTGTTCAGAAAGGCTTCCTATGTTTCAATCGAAGCAAAGGTAGTCACACAACCAGTGATCGTACAAAGTTCATTGAATATTCTAATAGACTATGTATGATATCAAACAAAAAAAACATTGAAAGATTTGGCCATGGGGTACGGGAGACTGTACATTATCGGCAAAAATATGGGTAGGCCCTGATAATCTGCCCCCCCCCCCCCCCCCCACATAGTAAAAATTTGTAAAGGAAGGTATTTGTGTCGCCTACTTTACAAAGGATTTCTTATTAGTAATAGCTGTGTGCACTAACTTTCAGACTCCTAGTGATGTAAATGATGTCACTACAGTGAATGACGCACTAGATACCACTTTGATTCCTTAGTCTCCCTCTAAACACGATGATGACATTATTTGTTTTACTATTTTTACACACACACACACACACACACACACACACACACACACACACACACACACACACACACAAACACGCACATCCTCTGAGGCAGATATGACATATTAAACCAGAGATACTTTGTTTGGGTAGTGCTGTGTTTTCCCAGAGCAGAGCAGCTTCAGAATTAATTGCTTATTGATAGTAAAGTGAAGCAAATGGCTTGTCAATCACCAACAATCACTGTTTTGGGAGGTGCCTCCCCAAGTGTTTTGTAACTATAGAGTTGATATCGATAAGTCTGTGGGATATGAGGGGTATAGCTTTCTGAGAAAAAAAGTTATGTTTCAAGTTCCTCCATTATGTTAAGTGAAACAGCCAGAGATCACACTGTTAGGATTTACCTCCTGTGATCTAAGATATCTACAAGGGTAGATTTCTCATAGTACAACCATTTAGTTGACAGCCTGCATATTGAGACATGCCACAAGAAGTCATCTTACTGCCTTTCTTCTTATCCCATGGTATTAGTGTGAAGCAGTTAGTACAGAAGCAATGATAAATTGCCTAGGATCTACACTGCAATGTATATAGTAATGCAGCTGTACTCTGTCTAACTTATACTCTGCTCTGTGCATAAATTGTGTCTGGAGAATGTGCTATATCTGTGTATCTTTCTGTCTCTCTCTCTCTCTCTCTATATATATATATATATATATATATATATATATGTGTGTGTGTGTGTGTGTGTGTGTGTGTGTGTGTGTGTGTGTGTGTGTGTGTGTTTATATTATATAAATATATATGTATGTATGCATGTAAAGTGCTGGGTAGTTTTATTAAAAGCATTTTAAATAAAAAAATGTATACCACTTTCAAAACAGAAAGGAAAAACAGTAGAAAACAAACAGTTATAATGAAATTGGGTAAAATTAAATAATGAACATTAACTAACCGAGAAGTATATGTGCAAAACTTTTTTTAACTAGAATAGCTTTATATTTTCAGTTCCAGAATGTATATGGCATGTATTTTGTAAGTGTCAGTACAGCACCCTAATCACACCACAAATGCAACACATCATTAATGTTCCAAACATTTGCACCATTCCTGAACTCAGGCTGTATCTTTCTCTGCAGTCTGTATTAGATTAGAAATTAATTGTTTTACTTTTTACCTAATGACATGTTTTGTTTTTTTACCTAAAACCGTCTTCTTATTTTATTTTCTATAGGTATATGATATTATTTCTTTTACCACACATAGGTTACATATTACTTTATCTAGTGTGTGTGCTTGTGTGTGTGTGCGCGTGTGTGCGTGTGTGCGTGTGCGCGTGTGCGTGTGTGTGTGTGTGTGTGTGTGTGTGTGTGTGTGTGTGTGTGTGATGTGGATATTGTGAAGTTTAATCTATACTTCTGTACATTGTCACTAGAAACATTGAGAGCAAAAGGTTATAAAACGACCAACACCCTAATACTTATGTTCTGAAGCACAATCCACAACTTTGGATCACATAAAAGAAAATTATTGTTTTGTTTTTGCAGGGTGGCAAGCCCCTCTGTACATCGATATGGGGACTGTGCACCAAATACCTCCTTCTATTTATATATTCTCTAACCCCAGGAGTTGTACCAAAGCATGTCAAGAAAACAGGTGTAGAGATTTTGGAGTTTTGATTAATAAAAGTATTTATACATATATGTGTGTGTATATATATATATATATATATATATATATATATATATATATATATATATATATATGTATATATATATATATATATATATATATATATATATATATATATAGATAGATATATACCTACAAATACATGCACGCACTATATTATATATATATATATATATATATATATATATATATATACATATATATATATATATATATATACACACACACACACACACACACACACACACACACACACACACACACACACACACACACATAAAATACTTCTTTTAAGTGAGATTTTTTTCATATTCATATGAAAGTCTGCATAAAATTCCATCCATTTTTCATACTGTTTCATGATAGTGGTGTGCTACTATTTATACAACTATCGTTTCTAATGTTTCTTATCCTCTTTTCTTACTTTCTAGAACTTTAAGTTCTTAAAGGCTACGTTTAATAAGTTTGTACAACTTTTTTATTTTTTCTGCTCCAGAGTATCTCATACCTTAATGTATTTCTAATATTTCCCCTTCAGTCTAGTTCCTGTTAAACATCTCTTCTTTTTTATAATTAAATGTATAATGTAAACTATATGTAATGATATATCATGGACCATAGATAATAAGTCTTAATCCTTCTTCATCTATTCTACTATATAATATGTTCCACATTGTAAGGTTTAGCCTTTGCACTCAAGAGGAAGAAAAAAAGCATGACAAATGAATTTAGAATCCCATACAATCCTGCTAAATACCTACTATTATTAATCATTACTGTTTTATAAGTATTTGTACCTTTTTCCTAAAAGAGATTCTAAAATGTTCCTATATAGCCATAATGTTAATGCTATTACAATTTTCATTGTCTAAATCTTGTTATACAAGTATTTTGCCCCAATGTGTAATCTCTTTTCACTAAAATAAATACTAGCAGGTCTATGTTTCCTCCCTTCCTAACTTTAACTCATCTATACATTTAGATTCAGATCAGCTTTTCCTGGATCCTCTTGTAATAGTTTTATTGTATATCTAACTTAATTCTGATGAGTAACATTTAGCACAGCTTAAATATACCAGTAACGTAACTGTGTTTAATACTTCTATTTACAGTTAAAAAGTCATTAAACATCTCAAAACTGCATTTATGTCAAGCCTAAATAAGAGATCCTAAAGGGCACCCATTTTTACCCAGTTTAACTTGCTTACCTCATGCCCTTTTCTCCCACGGATTAATGGGATTACTGTACTGCTATTATAAATATAAAGAATAAGCCCTCTTACTTTCTCTCTGACACCACAACTTTATTAAATCTTTAGCAACTGAATTTGATCCATATTATCATCAAATGTTGAAATATCCCTTAGCATTAGTATATCATTCTTATATGTAACACTGTCATTTATTATCTCTGAATAACAGTAGCAACTGTTACAAATCCCTCCAACCATGAAAGCTATACTGTTCCTCCTCTTCAGTGACTTTAAAGTTTCCTTAATTTTTGTTTCCTGTATCAGTTTTACCCCCTTTCCAAACAACCATACCAAAACTAAGATGTACCTCACTCTTACACTCTTTTTAAGCCATTATTTTAAAACTGACTTTGTCTTAACTATTTATATAGAATATAATTAAGGCATTCTTTTTCCTAAAATATGGTTTGCTTTAACAGATTTTAATATGCTGCTAACCACTTACTCCATATTTCTAGCAACTGTGTTTTATTACTTAATTGTTTTGAGTCCAACTTGCCTTCCAGTTCTTTAATGTATTTCTGTAAATGTAAGTTAAGCAGTCATTACCTTCTGTAGTTATTTATTTTTTTCACTTTGTCAACCCATTTTCATCCTTTAAGACTTTCATATAACATTTGCTTTGCATCTTCCATTATTTAAAAGACTTAACTAAACAAAAGAGACCCCCAAAACATACTCACAAAAATTATACACACCACAAAACACATCACACACAGTAGACAACATACCAGTGTCTCACAAACACAGTCCATAAGGCATTACAATAAACCAATGCAGCCCATAAGGGAAAACAATAAACTAAACATACTAGTCACTGGTGACTCAGTAGTGAGACACACTGATGTCCCCCTCAACAGGCTTGACAAGGAGAAGGCCACAGTCAGTTGTCTGTCAGGTGCCAGACTCCACCACATCACACACACATTTAAGTCTCTCCACAGCAATTACAAGTATGACTCTGTCGTTGTTCATGTTGGTGTGAATGACTTGAGACATACCTCAATGGACTATATGAAGAGAGACATGATTGAGCTCTCAGAGTATGTGTCCCAGGCAGGTATGACCCTAGACCTAAGCAGCATCCTAACTTCACCAACAATGATGCCACAAAACCAACAAAAAATAATTGACTTCGACAATTGGCTTAGTTTTTGGTGACTTTCCAAGCAGATCCAGTATCTGTCTGCCTGGGATGACATGGTTGACAAGCCTCGATGCTTTACCAGAGATGGTCTCCACCTGTCACCCAGGGGATTCACGATCCTAGCCGAGGCTCTTGCTTCCCCCATTGTGTCTTTTTTAGGCTATGTCCCAAAGACAAATCTTCCAACATAAAAGATTTGTCAAAAAATTAAATTAAAGATCATGCTACTTAATGCTAGGAGCCTTAACCTGAAAATGCACTCACTGGAGGCTCTCCTCACAATGGAAGATGCTGATGTCTGTGCAGTCACAGAAACTTGGTTCAGGGCTGCAGTGAGCACCCCTGCCTTACCAGGCTATACTTCATTCCACACTTTCTGACCACAAAATGAGGTTGGAAAAACTAAGGGTGGTGGAGTCTCTATCTTCATTAAGGACAGGCACACCTCCAGACTGGTTTGCCAGCATGATGCACTGGAATTACTCCATGTGCAACTGACAGTTGGCAAGACATCCATCCAAGTTATAGCCAGCTATAGACCCCCCCTCCATGACTCAGGACACCCACTCCTTCTGCCTGGACCTACTTGACTCCATCAAGGTACCCCCTAACACCCTGATCCTTGGTGACTTCAACTGCCCCACCATAGACTGGGTGAACTATTCTTGCACTAATACACTCACCCAATGATTCCTGACTTCATCAGTTCTAATGCACTATACCAGCTCGTCTCATCCCTCACAATGGGAGATGACATTCTGGACTTGGTTCTCACCAACATGGGTGACTGCTGCAACACTCCCATAGTATGTTTTCCCCTAGTGAGATCAGCTAATTGGACTGTCTCATTAAAACTCTCTATCCTACCCACCCTCCCAGCTGTAACCAGGCAAAAAAAGCTTCTCAAAAGCTGACTGCAACCTCCTAAAGGAGGGTATCAGTAGCTTCACACTACCGCCCCGTCCCTCAGAAGATGCAGACAACTATGCTGAACAGTATGCCAATGCAGTATACAAGCACCTGTAGAAATGCATGGACTCAGCCATACCCAACAGAACTAAAACCTGCTCCTCAAGAAAACACAAACCTGTCTTGTGGACATCCTCTATCAACAGGCTTTAGAACAAAAAGAAAAAAACTGTTGTCCAAGGATAAAATGGAACAAATTCCAAATTGGAAAAATGCCCTCCTTAGCCTCAATAAGAAAATTAGATCAGTAGTGAAAACCTTGAAAGCCAATTATGAATTGAAACTATCCTCCGAAACTAAGGGAAACCACAAAGTCTTCTTCAGTTATGTCAATAACCTCTATGACAAAGCCCAGGTTTATTCTGAATTAGTATTTAATGGTACCACTTACAATGATCCTGTTGACTTAGCCAACCTGCTAGCTGATAGGGTCAGTGCAAACTTCTCCCCCCATCCCCAATCAACATCCCCATTACTTGTCCCGCACCTCATATCTCCATAGATCAATTGTTAAAGACCCCATACAAGGCAAAGAACACAGCTTCCATCAGACCTGATAGTATCCCAGGCTGTATTCTGCAGCAAGAACTAGCTTCACCATTGAGGATCCTATTCAACCACAGCCTAGGTACAGGCTTCATTCCAGCAGAGTGGAGAACTGCCATTGTCATCCCCTTGCACAAAGGTGGTGTCACAACTGACCTGGAAAACTATTGCCCCATTAGCTTGACAAGTCTGATCTGTAAACCCATGCAGTGTATTATTATGGCTCTCATAAACAAGGACATAGGCAATCTCCAAGCACTTGACCCCACCCAGTTCGGATTTGTCAAGGGCAGATCTTGCTTACTGAACCTGGTTGACTTGCTTATGACTGTCACCAAGGCCCTGGATGAGGGAAAGACAGTACATACAGCTTACCTTGACTTGGCCAAGGCCTTTGACACAATCCCCCACTCGGGCATCATCGAAAAGCTAACACAACTTGGTGTAAATTCCTATCTCATCAGGTGGGTTGTCATCCGGCTCACTGATAGGACCCACAAGTTCAAAATAGTGGCCTCCACTTCTGACAGCAGACCTGTCACTAGTGGTGTTCCCCAGGGATCTGTCCTGGGACACCTACTGTTTGGCATCTACTTCTCAGAGGTCCAGGCAAAGACAAAGGGCCTGTGGTTGACCAAGCTTGCAGATGACTGTAAGTTGGGTGCTGTCATTTACTCCCCAAATGATGTTAACATACTGCAAGAGGGTCTCACAGCAACAAATGACTGATGCCTAAGTCATGTCCTTAAGTTAAACGCAAAAAAATGCATTATCATACCATTCAGCAAAAACATGGGCCCTACTGATTACCACATCAACAGGGCTAGGCTTGTAAATGCCCTCGGGCAGATAGCCTAGTATGAACCTATGAACCTATGAACCTCCTAAACACACAACCTGTGGTGACAGACATGGGTACTCAAGCTGACAACAATCTTACATTCAACCATCACATAGTGGCAGTGGTCAGAAAAGCCTTTTACCTGGTTCATCTCATAAGTAAAGGGATTGCGTCCAGAAAAAGGAAGGTTATTACCTCTCTGTACTCCTCCCTCATTAGGCCAGTAATTGAGTATAACGCCCCATTTGGTATGTACCTCTCTAAACACCTGCACCAGCTGGAAAAGCCACAGAAATACCTCACAAAGAGTATCCGTGGCATCCAACATCTATCCTACGTGGACAGGCTCAAATCACTATCACTCTACTCGGTATTGTACAGATAGTTCAGAGGTGATCTGTGTCTCGCCTACAAGGCAATATCGGACCCTGCAGTACTAGAGATGCTCCATATCTGTAAGTCTAACTGCTCATGCATTACTCGCTCAAAAGGCCTAAATCTAATATGCGACATCAACAAAACCTGCCGAAGAGACAAGTTTGTCTCCCAGAAGTTGCCCCATCTCTAGAATAGACTTACCCTACATGTCAAACAGAGTACCTCTCTGACCCTCTTCAGGCGTAACCTTGATGAGTGGATGGGAAACCACAAATTTGTCCCAGGGGTTCCACCTGTGTCCCTCATTGATAGGGGTGACAGGTGCTGACTGAGGTTTATTTTTTGGGGATAAACTCTTGGCTAAGCTTGTAAGGGCCCCAGGGCCATTAGCCTAGTAACGTCCTATGATCTTATGATCCTATGAGACAATACTTCTTTTTTATTCTTACAATGTATTTTTCCTATTATCCAGTTATTCATCTCTGCATTTCCATTATAAATTTGTTTTCTATTATTTTATTTCCTCTATATGTATATATCTATTTATTAACATTTCAAAAGAAACACACCGCACTGTGCCCCCACACCCCCCAACTAAATATACCAATTCCGAGATCACACTACAGTGGGGAAAAGGGCAAATTTCTCCATGCTGGACAACTGGATACTTACCCTGGGTAAAGTTTCGGCAATCTGATCATTTGTTAAACTCAAGTTTCAGCAATTTAATCTCAGCGATTTCATCTTCAGGTTAGTGGGTTTTTGTTAACTTGAAGTAGACCAGTAGATATATATATATATATATATATATATATATATATATATATGTGTGTGTGTGTGTGTGT
This sequence comes from Protopterus annectens, assembly GCF_019279795.1. NCBI lineage: Eukaryota > Metazoa > Chordata > Ceratodontiformes > Protopteridae > Protopterus > Protopterus annectens. The sequence goes on from NC_056739.1 coordinate 891,144,812, forward strand.
GTGTGTGTGTGTGTGTGTGTGTGTGTGTGTGTGCGTGTGTGATTTCCTTTCTAATTTATTTTCCATTTTATATATATATATATATATATATATATATATATATATATATATATATATATATATATATATATATATATATATATTTTTAAACAGAACTTTATACTTTGTACTTTTGCTTGTTTTCTGAAAATTGTATATTCTCTGTGTACTTTATATTTTAAATATAACCAACATTCAGTTTTAAATTTAGAAAAATAGAACATGCCTAAATGGTCTTCTCAGAGTATTTTCATTTGTATTTGCATGTGAATCCTTAAATAAATCAATATTTGACTTTAGGAATCATTTCCCCCTCTCTTCTAACATTCTACATTTCTTTCAAATACATTCCATGTGGCTAATTGTTTTGCAAAGTGAGTCTTCCTTATACCTGTTCTAATTCAATAAATTCACTGCTATTGAAAATATAATGCATCTCTTCAAAGATTCTCTCCATAATGCTTATGCTCTTAATCCTTCACTTATTATTTCTGCTCATTTAGGACCCTCTTTAAGCTCGTTAATGTCATCCCCTCCTCCATCCTTGTTTTGTCTCCGATACATATATATATATATATATATATATCTTTGAAGTCGCATGATCACATCCTTTTACTTGTGTTTGGAAATAGAGCTCCATTCCACTAAGCAGTCATTTTATTTTTTAAGGCTCAGTTTCCAAATGTTTGCCAATTCGAATATGCTGTGGTTCATATCATACATATGTTACTGAAGCTGTTCCTCCTTCAAAAATAGTGAAGACTAACACTCTTGTATGTCTTTGCCTAGGAAATAATATCGTAACTCCAGAGCATTTTCCTGAACAAACAACTTCTACCCCCATCAAAATTCAGAAAAACTTCCTTGTATATTGGAGGCAAATTATAGCTTGGCCACATTCTATAAGCTTTTGTTAAATTGTTAGTTTCTTGACTTCCTTTTCAACTGATTAACATCGACTGTTAGTATTTTGTGGACATCATTTGTCCGCTAACCTTTCATTATTTTAAATTTTATTTCAGCTATTTTCCTTACTGTATCTATATAATCTGATGAAGTTTCCCTCACTGTCTCTTCCTTCTGTGTTTGTAAATCATCAAATTGAGTCTTTAATCCTGTTCTGTATATTTTTTACTGTAAAAATGTAATATCCCAGTTATGTGTAACACTTGTAGCATTTCTATATTTTAATAGGTTTGGTTTCCACAGCATCATTATCTGATATTTGTTCTGCTTCTGGTGGTTTTTCCAGTGTCTTGTGAAGAGGTTATTCAGAAATGTCCCTCCCTTAACACATACATGGAGTTGCAGTCTGTCTTTGGGGGACCTTTCTGAGCACATTGCTCATACCTTCTCTTAAAGTAGACCTTTACTAAACAACCTCAAACTGTTATCTGATGGCTCATTCTAGTGAAAAATACATCACCTCTGTTGCACACAAACATTTAGAGCATGTAGTAGTCAGGTACTAATATTATTAAATCTATGTATTTATACTATCATGTGTCTTCTTACTGTGGATGCCTATTTTGCTGTCTGTAGTTTTTTCACAACCATGCAGAGTTAACTTTTTTGTTAAGGTTTTGAGAAGTAATGAGGATCTGATATATTATCCTTTATGTCTGTTAACAGTTTGTTAAAAATTATATAGCACTATAAGTAGAAATAAATGTATTATCAGCTGGAAAAAAGTCTAACAGGGCCAGAGAGTTCATATACAATTTGTAAATATAATATAATTAATGCTTCATTTGAATTATAATACTTGGATGTATTTGTTCTGTCTCTGGTTGGATCAATAACTATGTTATATTCACCACCTCTAACTTGGTAATGATTTTGAAATTTAGATAATAGAATAAAGATAAACAGAAAAAATAATTTTGGATGGAACATGTCTTTGAGTTATCATCTATGAGACATTGTAGCTTAGCTAATGTGATGTGGACACGGGTGAGTTCAGTAGACAAAGTGGACCCATCACCTAGTGTATAACAACGTATTTGTAATGCTTTAATATGGTGCAGTGAAGTCACATGTTATGCCATTAAGCTGTACTATATATTCCATATTTGTTGACTAGTTATTTTATAGAGGAGTTTTACATCTGAGGATATACTTGTATTGTCCTTAGAAAGAGTACATTGTGTTCCAGAACGTGTATGGTATATCGCAAATTACACAGTCAGTGAAAACATGTGCATCTCCAGCATGTGCGTGGCATACCACAAATTACCCAATCACTTAAATGTGTGCACCCACAGAATGTGTGTGGTATACTGCAAATTACACAATCAGTGAAAATGTGTGCGCCTCAAGCATGTGTGCTGTGTACTGCAAATTACTGAATCAGTGAAAACGTGTGCACCTCCAGCGTGTCTGTGGTATACCGTAAATAATACAATCAATGAAAACATGTGCACCTCCAGCTTGTGTGTGGTATACTGTAAATTATACAATGACTGGTCATTAACATTCAAAAATGTGCATGCTGATTGGTCAGCCCAACCAGCGTGCCCGTTGTTAAATCAAGCATATACCAATAGAAAAAAGTCCAGTCGCCTGGACTTCCTTCTGTTAAGATATGCTACAGTTTTCCAGTTGTCTTCAGCTAAAAGGTCAAGAAATACGAAGTTTGAAACCCAGACAGTTTAAAGCTATAAGAGAGACAGGGTAGAAATTCCATAAAATTCAGGTTCGTTATGCAAAACTAAAGAAACGTACCTGATTTCCCTTGTATTTCTGCCCTGTCTCTCTTATACCTCTAAACTGTCCAGATTTCAAACTTTATTTAAAAAACACAAAAAAAGGAGCAATGGAGATCTTCCTTTCTCCATTGCTTCCTTTCTAAAACACTGATGTCCTGCATAAGTGTGGGAACGTAAGTCCATACGCATGTGCAATACATCAAGAAAACAGCATATACAGATTGAAAGTGGAACAGCACCACTGAGCTATTATACAAAGACATTAGTTTAAAAAAGTAAGTTTTTTTCTTAAATAATGTCATTGTATAATAGCAATAAGGTGTAGGTAATGCTGGATTTATCCACAGATGGCGTTGTTTGGACAGTTGGGCTTTGTCCTCATGATCAAACAATACCAACTGTGGGTAAATCCACCATTACCCACACCCAGCCATGAGGTATTGCTATATTACACAATCAGTCATGAGCATCTCCAGCATGTGTGTGGTATACTTCAAATTTCACAAGCAGTAAAAACATGTGCACACCTCCAGTATGTGTGTGGTACACCACAAAGTACATAGTCAGAGAAAATATGTGCACCTCTAGCATGTGTGTGATATACCGCAAATTACACAATCAGTGAAAACTTGTGCACCTCCAGCATGTGTGTGGTATACCACAAAATACAAAATCAGTGAAAACATGTGCACCTCCAACTTGTGTGTGGTATACTGTAAATTATACAATGACTGGTCATTAACATTTAAAAACATGAATGCTGATTGATCAGCCTATCCAGCATGCCCATTGTAAAAACGAGCATATACCAACAGAAAAAAGTCCAGTTGCCTGAACTTCCTTCTATTAATATATGCTACAGTTTTCCAGTCTTCCACATGTTCACCTCCAGCATGTGTGTCTTGTACTTGAAATTACATAGTTCATGAAAATGTGTGTGCATCTCCAGCATGTGTGAGCTATACCGCTAATTACACAATCAGTGAAAACATGTACACCAAGCAATGGCTCAGCACCATCTCACACTCGGGTATCATAGATAAACTATCCCTGATAAATGTTAATCCCTATATAACTTCTTGGATAGCAAATTGGCTTACAAATAGAACCCAGAGGAAATTAGGGTGGGCTGCATTACGTCCACCAAAAGACCTGCTACTAGTGGTGTATCCAAGGGTTCAGTCCTTGGGTCACTTATCTTTGGCATTTACTTCTCAGAGGTCAAAGCTAATGTTAAGGGTTTCTAGCTGACCATGTCTGTAGATGGCTGCAGCTTGGTGCCATCATAAACTCCCCAGAAGAGACCAAGCTCCACCAAGAGGGCGTGTAGTGAACAAATAGCTGCTGTCAAAACCATGGAGTAAAACTAAACACCAAAATGCATATAATTATATCCTTTAGCAAGAATGACTACCCTCATAACTATCACATTGCAATACATCCCTAAAAACTGATCCCATACATAGGGATCTGGAAACCTATAACCAACATGTAACTAACAACTAAAACAACAAACATAGCACATGATTTTGTGCTATTTAAAACATTTTAATATTACATTTAGGACTTTCACCCCATAAACAATGCATGAGACTTCACTGGAGTTAAAAATAGTTGGTGCTGTACATAAAATCATCCAAAGCAAATTTCGAGAGAAAAATAGCTAAAGACTCAAAAGACAATCATAAGGCCTTCTTTAGTTAGAAACCTGAAACTCCCAGATATGCTCAGAGCTAGTTCAAAATGATGTGAAGATTACTGATCCTACAGACATTGCCAACATACTGGCTGACAGGTTCAGTGCAAACGAGATATCTATACCAAACGATTGCAGCCCCCAAACATCTCCAGTGAGAACTGCAAAGCAAAAACACAGCATCCATGGGACCTGATGGTGTCCCCGGCTGTGTGCTCCATGAACTCAATGAGGAATTAAACCCACAGCTAGGACAGCTGTTTAATCAAAGTCTTACAAATTACCGCCCATTAGCTTGACAAGCCTTATCTGCAAAGCCATGGAGAGGATCATAATGGACCTCATAAATAAAGACATAGGAATTTGCAGACTTTGGATCCAACCCAGTTTGGCTTTGTCAAAGGCAGATCATGCCTTTTAAACTTGGTTGACTTTTCAAACAGTCACCAAAGCCATTGATGAGGGAAAGGCAGTCCATACAGCCTACCTCGATCTGGCTAAGGCCCCACTCGGGTATCATTGAAAACTCATCAGCTTAAATGTCAACCCATACATCACAAGATGGGTTGCAAACTGGCTGAGTGACAGAACCCACAGGGTCAGAGTTGCTGGCGCCATGTCAGACTCAAAGCCTGTCACAAGTGGTGTCCCACAGGGCTCAGTCCTGGGCCCACTCTTGTTTGGCATCTACTTTTCCAAGTACAAGCAAACACAGGAGGGTTATGGCTGACAAAGGTTGCAGATGACTGCAAACTAAACACATCTGACACAGATATCCTTCAGAAGGGTCTCACAGAAACGGATAACTGGTGCCAGAGCCACAAGTTAAATGCCAAAAATGCATAGTCATACCCTTCGAAAAACAAGGTTACCCCTAGCTACCAAATAGGTGGCAATCCACTGAGCACAGAAGAAGTTATCAGGGACCTGGGGACCCAGGTTGATAGTAGTCTGTCATTCGACACCCATGTAGCTAAAGTAGTTAGGAAGACCTTCTACATTGCCCACCTTATCATGAAGGGATTCTCATCTAGATCAAGGGAGGTCATAGTCTCCCTTTACTCATCACTCATCAGACCAATGATTGAGTACAATGCCCCATTCGGAATGTATCTGACCCGACACTTGCAGCAGCTGGAGAGGCCACAAAAGTTCCTCACCAAAAGGATAAAGGGTCTCAAATCTGTCCTATGCTGCCCGACTGAAAGAACTCCAGCTCTATTCAGTCGCCCGCTTGCTCAGAGGTGACCTTTGCCTAACATACAAGGCCATCTCAATCCCAGATTTGATGAATATGCTTCACCACAATAAATCTAGAACCATCAGAGCCATAAGGGCGGAGACTTAAACCTTGACACGGCTATTAATAGGACGTGCTGGAGGGATAGATTCATCACCCAAAGACTCCCTATGCTGTGGAACAAAATCCCGGTACATGTGAGGCAGAGCAGCTGGCTGGCCTTGTTCAAGAGAAATCTTGACCAATGGATGGGAGATCGCAGATATACCCCAGGGATTACCTCAGTGTCACTGCTCGACAGAGGCACAGCAAAATAATGGGTATAGTTCCCCATACTAAAGGGAGGCAAACGATGGGCTAGGCTTGTAAATGCCCTCGGGCAGATAGCCTAGTATGAACCTATGAACCTATGAACCTATGTGACTTATATAAAAACACCCATCCAATCAAATGCATCAACTACTGAATAATTAATTACATTATATTAAACAACACAAATATATTTTTAAATGAACCAAAAACTATGTTGAATAGTAAATATAAGGTAAATAATACTAAAATTCATTAATTATTGTTTTATTTAATACCTATACAGCTCATTGGATAGCAACTTGGCTCACAAACAGAACCCAGGAAATTAGGGTGGGCTGCACTACCTCCACCAAAAGACCTGCCACTAGTGGTGTACCCAAGGGTACAGTCCTTGGCACATTTTTCTTGGCATTTACTTGTCAGAGGTGAAAGTTAATGTTAAATATTTGTGGTTGACCAATACATATCCTCTTTGCTCGAAACTTTAAAACCCTCAAAACTGAGAGGGAATCATTAATAACCAGGTACCTTAGTTGCATTTAACTTTAACTGCCATGTCATTTCCTTATATTCCAACAGGTTGTCACCATCACCACCTCTCTCTTCCTTTACCACCTTATCAATCACAGATAAAAGACGTTTTTTAAAACTTTATATTGGATTGAATGTCTACATGAAACATTAGAAACTTTCCTCTTCTTTACGTTGTATAAATGTTCATAAATCTGGTTCCTTAATCATCTTGTGGTTTTCCTCACATACAATGCTGAACAAGAAGTGCAAACAGCTTAATATTTCACATTTCTAGTACTACAGTTACAATGATCTGGACAATGTGTTCTGTCATACCCTTCTACACATACATATGACCTATCATTTATAAAATTACAATACTTACACATACCACATTTCTGCATTGTAGACCTTAACCCTTTCTTTACTGGGAAATGCATATTATCCAAACAACCTCAAATGTTTTTACCCCTACTATATGTTCTTGGGGGGGGGTGGCACAACCCATATCCTGAGAAAAAAATTGAATCCCAGGCCTTTCTTAATTCACAAATCAGCTGCAAAGCATCACCATTATAAGGAATGACCATAGTACCCCTTTTCTCATCATTCTCACCGGTCAAACTTGGCTGATCACATTCATCAACTTGATGGATCTGCCCATCTTCCAAAATAGGGGCATACCTGTTGTTCCTACCTTTCAGAACTTTGTCCTTAACTTCACTCAGGAATTTTAAGGGATAATCTCTTAAACATTTCCAACAACTTGTCAAGTTCTACCAAAAATAATTGATAATCATTTATCAACCTTGGCAAATAAACCATTTGTCCTTTGACAACACCCTTTTTCTAAAAAAAAAAAAGGATGACAGATTTTGTAATACAAAAGGAATTGGAATAAGTGGTCTTACCATGAATAGAAGATACAAATTTCATAATTGCTTTATTCTTCATCAATAAAATATCCAAATATGCAATCCTCTCAAAATCTCACTTGGAAGTACATTTTTAAAAAGTTGTGGTATTTCTCAAGTTTTCAATAAAATCTGCTAGGGCTTTTTTACTCCCATTCCATAAAATTAATATAGCATTCAAAAACCTGAAATAGGAACTCACCTGTTCAAAATATGGGGAAGGAAATATAAACTGTTTTCCGAATTCATCCAACACTAAATTTAGATATAAATTTAGGGACACATATGGCCCCCATAGCAAAACCAGAAATCTGGCAAAAATATTCACACTCAACAAAAAACAAAGTTTTTACATAACACCATATCCATGAGTTCTAACAATAACATCACTTTGATGTTACTTAAACTTGGCTCATTACTCAAAATCAAGGAAAAATTTTCAAGTCCTACATCATGGGGAATGACAGAAAAATTAACATCAATAGTAACAGAAGTAATATCATCCTGTTGTTGTGTACCATTTAAAAGCTGCAAACGATGCCACAAGTCTCATAAAATGTAAGCCTTACTGCCAAACATATGCTTACACCAACAATCTGTATAAGCTGCAAGAGATTCTATCTTTTGTCCATGTGCCACTATGATCAGCCTTAAAGCTGGATCAGTGACATTTGTGTGAATTTTTAGTATACCAGAAATGGAAGGGATATAAGCTTTATCAACAAGCAAATAATTAAATATTTGTTTCAAGATGCTACCCTGACTAAACATGTCAAACAAATAATAATCTGTTTTGGAGTAGGCAATGTTGATTTCATTTTTGAGACTCTCAGAAGTGTTAACATAATTTAAAATTGTAAACATTTTAACAGAATAATCAATATAACTCTTTATGACCACCCCTCCACCCTTATTGGGTATCATTACCTTAATATTCTTGTTACACATTAACTATTTCAAAACACATTTTTGTCTGTGGTGAGGTTATCTAACCAAGGGGCATTTTTCTCCACAGTAGTTCTAAACTCATCCTCTCAGACTTTTTCAAATATCCTCACTATTAGGTTTGAGGGAAGCATATGAATACTTCTTTTCTTAGTACTGTCATACACACTTTCCTCATTTTTGTAACCAACACACAACCTCAAATTTCATTTCCTAGTGAACCATTTGAACTGAAGCAATAACTTTGCAATGTCTGTTTTAAAATTAGGAACAAAAGTGAAAGCCTTACTTAGCAAAAATAATGTCCAAAGTCAAGGTCAATCTGACTCAAATTGAAAATCTTAAAATGCCAGTCTGCCTGTTATTGACCTATGTTGTTTGGATTCATGCATATACTGGTTATCTCTTCTTGTTCTTGCTCTGCATTTTGCCTTTGCCTTTCCCTTTCCATCCCCAACCCTGGCCACCCTCTCATTGTTGTCTTAAGGGCTAAGAAGAGTGTTTCAAAAGTCTCTAAGATTTTCTTGGCCCTGGTGGGTGTAAAAAATCATTATTTGGCCCCTCTTCCATCAAATGTACATCACTGTTCACAGAAACCCTAAGGCTGTTCAGTCTATTTCCCTCATTGTGGCATTTAACAGAAGACATGAAGAAATCGGGGCTTTGGATATGCAAGTTTTTCAGAGGACTCTTGACAATCCTTCACCAGTTTCTTATGTTTTCTCTCTCTGTTCTGTGCCACGACTTTGTCAATCTTATTAAACAGGTTATTATATTAATTTACATATGAAAAGAAAATAAGTCATTGACAATACTATTGTTAAGCAATTTTATCTCATCGTCAAGTTTCTACAGCATTCGTTCCTTATCCTTGATGATAATTTTCATAAAGTCACAGCCTGTATGGTCGAACAACTTGAGTAACTCATTGTGCATCACAAAGTTAGCCTCTATTTTGCCAGAAACTTCCACAAATGCAATCCTTTCAGAATGCATTTTAAATTGATACATTCTGATAGGTAAACATTGTCAATCTGTGGTTTCCTGTATTTAATGTGTAACTGCTCAAAATGTTTCACTTGCAATACCAATGTTCCTCTCTCATTTGATTTCAAGGAATAAATGTTGAAGTTAAAGATGGGAGTGCCAAGCCACCAATCTAATCATATTTTCCAATGTAAAACATCCCTGGGTGCTAAAACACATGGATGGACTGCAGGACCCAATGCTGAACAGTTAAAACCAAGTACCGATGATATACTTTCCACCAGTTGAGTGGAACAGTTGTATCCAGGCACAAATGTTGAAAATTATTGCAGTATTATAGTTATATCTCCAGGCAATGAATCCATGGTTAACCAAACCTTCAAATAGTCCCAATGAATCGGTGCAACAGTTAAAAATGGTAACCAAACATCAACATGTAACTACCATGTAAAACAACAAACATGGCACACACTACTTACATAGCACTTTCACCCTATAAACAATGCACAAGCTTCATCAGAGTTAAAACAGTTGATGTTGTACATGTGACTTTTATAAAACCCCCTAGCCAATCAAATAATTCTGGGATGATCTTAGGTAGTGCCAGCTGTGCCAGGGAGAGCAGTACAGTGCATGTATAACATATGCCAGCATAGCTAGCTGACATTTTCTAAAGAATTATATGTAATTTGAATATCAACCTGATTTGTACAGATGCTTGTATTAAAAATGTTTTTGTAAAGTTGCTTGTGTTAAAAATCAACAGTGGGTCCTGCTTGACAGAAAATAAATATACATGTATGTCAAACTATATTCTTTTAACTGATGAAATGCATATATTTTAACAGAGGATACTGGAAGGGAAGGGGTAAAGCTCAGCCCAGCTAACCTTAAGAAAAATAGCCTGAAATTAAATGACTTGGTTTAGGCCATAAAGATTTTTATCTCACAGGTCTGAATGCTGCCAGAGAAAAGCTTGTTAGTTTCTGCAGGAAGGGTGAAGTGTTGGAATTATTTTGCAGTATCCAGATGCTGTAATAAGCCTTAGCTAAAGTTCTATGTGTGTATTGTAACACATCAGTGTCAGATCCTGACTCAGTTTCTAGTGAGGGGGTAGTGTGGGAACCAGAGAGTCAGGTCACCAGATGTGATGGCATCCTGTAGCCAGCACTGAAATTGTATTTGAATACTAGTGGGAGATGTAATAAGTGCACTCTCTCTTTTTGGACCAGGCAAAGACACTCATCCACCTTGCTTTAGTAAGTAAGTATGGAACTGTATTTCTTCAGTCAGTTATGAAAATATAGTGAGATTAGATATATGTATTTTTCTGTATCTGTCTGAGTCTTTTCATCTGTGTTGTTTTTTTATATTTCCTGTGCCTGAAACTCTGGTGTTTATTGTAAATAGATATACAATATTTTCATGTTTTTCTTTATTTATTATTATATATATCTAAACCCTTCATTGTGGCTGGTCTTTTAGAAAATATTTGAGAGGACTTACATTTATTTAGTGGCACTGTAGCTCCATGTTCCTGAAAGTCTTGCTCCTTGCTTAACACTACCATTTATGTAATTGGGTACCCTTGTAAGAGCCTTAAAGTAGCTGGCTTTGGGTGTTCTGGTGGCAGTGAAATGTGCCAGCCTTTCCCAGGTGTGTGTGTGTGAAAATCCAAATCTCAAAAAAGTGTGTTTGACAGCTACTTTGAGCAAGGACACTGAGAACACTGATTTCACAGAGAAAGTGGTGAAGGACTTGGATTGGAATACCCAGCTAAGGACTTAACTCTGTAGTGGTCAGTGAGGAGTCTTATTTGAGGCCTGGAGAGAAAGCCAGGCCCCAGGACTGGACTGTGCATTCCCTGTATGCTCTTAAGTGAAACTGTGCCTGTTGCAGAGAGCTGCATCTGAAAATACTGCGTGTGTCTATTTTTTCTCAGTGAACATTCCCCACTGCTGTCAGTGGTGAGGATTGAGGCTCCTTGATCAGTGACCCAGAGGGAGGACGTCACATCTCCTATTGAATAATTAATTATATCATATTAAACAACATATACAAACACACACACACGCACACACACACACACACACACACACACACATATCTATATGTATATATATATATATATATATATATATATATATATATATATATATAGATTAATCAGCCAAAAACTGGCCCACTTCATTGCTGTAATCATAAATTTAGGTATGGTTTACACCTTTCTTCGCAGTCTCTTGGAGATGTGTCTTTAGTAAATCACTCTCATCTTGCACATTCTGCCTTTTCACTTTTAGATCAAGCAGTGCATTGTTAACCTCTTCTTCTTCTTTTTCTTTCAGCTGCTCCCATTAGGGGTCACTACAGTGGATCATCTGTTTCTATTTCTTCCTGTCCTCTGCATCTTTGCTCTGTCACACCAACCACCTGTGTGGCTTCTCTCATCACATCCATAAACCTTATCTTAGGCCTTCCTCTTTTCCTCTTACCTTGCAGGTCCATCCTTAGCATCCTTCTCCCAGTATACCCAGCATCCCTCCTCAGCACATGTCCAAACCAATGAAATCTCGTCTCTCTGGCTTTGTCTCCAAATGTCCAACCTGAGCTCACCCTCTAATATACTAATTTCTAATCCTGTCCATTATCATCACACCTAATACAAATCTTAACATCTTTAACCTGTGACCTCCAGCTCTGACTCCTGTCTTTTCGTTAGTGCCACCATCTCCAACCCATATAACATAGTTGGTCTAACTACCATCTTGTAGGCCTTCTCTTTCACTCTTACTGGTACCTGCCTGTCACAAATCACTCCTGACACTCTTCTCCACCCAGTCCACCCTGCCTGCACTCTCTCTACACTCACCATCATGCTGAACTGTTGATCCCAACTATTTAAACTCATCTGCCTTTGCCAACTCTATTCCCTGCATCCTCACCATTCCTCTATCCCCCCTCTCATTCACACACATATATTCTGTCTTATTCCTGCTGAACTTCATTCCTTTCCTCTCTAGAGCATATCTCCACCTCTCCAGGGTCTCCTTAACCTGCTCCTTACTCTCACTACAAATCACAATGTGATCCGCAAACATCATAGTCCACAGGGACTCCTGTCTGATCTTATCTGTCAACCTGTCCATCACCATTGCAAATAAGTAAGGGCTCAGAGCTGATCCTTGATGTAATCCCACCTCCCCCTTGAATGCATTCATTACTTCTACCACAGACCTCACTACTGCCACATTGCCCTCGTACATATCCTGTACCACTCTTACACACTTCTCTGCCACCCCCAACTTCCTCATACAATACCACAACTCCTCTCTAGACAACTTGTCATATGCTTTCTGTAAGTCCACAAAGACACAGTGCAACTCCTTCTGATCTTCTCTGTTAACCATTTGTAGCTATTTTCACAATTATTGCTTCTCACTAGAGATATAAACAGTTAGTTTGCATCTGAAATGACATCTTTTGTCTTTCAAGTTCCAAAAACAAATCACTCTGCTCTTTTTCCATTTTATACACAGTCTCTTTTAACTCATTTCAAACAAACTGTTCTTCCATTTGTATTATGACATTGTTTGACTTAGCACTTTCACGTTTACAATTCTGTTTCACTGTTACATTTTGTACAGAAGGGCTAGAGAGTTTCTTAGCTGAACAACAAATTGTTTATCTATATTGTTTTGTCATCATTAGTATTCAGCATGGCCACGGGGCCACAGCCCTTGATGGTGCTGCATGTCTTTGTATTGTTGGACCATATAGCACCATTTAAGGGTGCTTACTGAATACCACAAATGCACTCTGACGTGTACACAGCCATGTGCATGTAGCAGTACCTTTATGAATTCAACATACAGTGTTTTTTCTTGAAAAATCATTGCATTGAATTGCCGTCCTGTTAATAAAACTGCTTTCCCTGCAACTTTCCACTCTTTTTCTCACTTTTATGTTTACTTTGTACTTTAAAATACAGTTAAAGTTGGTTTTCAAAGCTTGCTAAGAACAGTAGTGGTTATTCAGTGGTAGGGAGTAATTTACTGCTATTTCTGAGGGGTAGACATTACCAGATGGAGTTCTAGCTGCTTTCTTATTTATTTCTATCTAGTTCCTAGGCTTAACATTGTGAACATTTATCACTGTTTTTTTTCCAATACTCCTAGAGAGAAAGCTACCTAAAGCATGTGTGATACAAATATTTTAACCCAGAAATCGAAAGAGATGTATATTCTCTTGTCCTCCCCAGAAACACCTTGAACCCATGGAAAAAATGAAAGGTATGCTAGCTAGTCAACCATCTGTTGCCAGCCTCATAGCACTCAGTATGCTCAGGCGATGTAAGAGTTACCTGATGCTCACTGATAATGATCATTTACTTAACTCTTCATCATCTACTTGTGAGATATACAAGTGAGAAGCCAGTTTCAAGGCCACACTATCACAAACAAATCCTGTGGACATCATTGATCTGTTCACACTCTCTACATACTCACACTAAAAAAATCTTTATCCAGGTCACAGCAGCACATCAGGTCTAAGGCTTAGCATATATTAAGCACTGCAACACAGATTAGTGCAACACTAGTGAGAGTCACCAGGAAACAGCATCTCCTTGATCAATTACATCCAGGCATTCATCAAAAAAAATCAAAAATGTACTCCATAATTAGACGCACAGATTCTACACTCACAAGACCGGAAAAAGCAGGGTGACAGTGAACTGACCCTAAGGGGCCAAGATTATCAAAGTTACAAGGGCCCTTAGTGTTAACATTATTGAGAGTCACCAGGAAACAGCACCTCCTAGATCAATTACACCCCAGTATTCATAAAAAAAAAAAAATCAAAAAATACTCCATAATTAGACATACAGATACTACATTCACAAGGCTGAAACAAGCAATGTGACAGTAAGCTGCCACTCAGGGGCAAGATTGCCAATGTTAAAAGGGCCCTTCAGCTCCTTAAATCAGACAAATAGGATTATGGCATGATAGTGGTCCACGTTTCGGGTAAATGACCTGGCATGCAGACTTTGGAGGCATACGGAGACAGACATGACAGAGTTCTCCATATATGTCACAAATGTAGGTAAGAGCCTAGTTTTGAGAGGAATCCTTTCTTCACCAAAAATGGTATTGAGGTTAAAGAAAGGATGGATGGCTTTAACAATTGGCTAAACACCTGATGTCATTCAGGGGGATCCGGTATTTGTCAGCATAGGATGAGATGCATGACAACAGCAAGGACTAGCAGAACCTCTCACTGCAAGGCTTCTGCCTTCAGCAAGGACTAGCAGAACCTCTCACTGCAAGGCTTCTGCCTTCAGCAAGGACTAGCAGAACCTCTCACTGCAAGGCTTCTGCCTTCAGCAAGGGCTAGCAGAACCTCTCACTGCAAGGCTTCTGCCTTCAGCAAGGACTAGCAGAACCTCTCAGTGCAAGGCTTCTGCCTTCAGCAAGGACTAGCAGAATCTCTCACTGCAAGGCTTCTGCCTTCAGCAAGGACTAGCAGAACCTCTCACTGCAAGGCTTCTGCCTTCAGCAAGGACTAGCAGAACATCTCACTGCAAGGCTTCTGCCTTCAGCAAGGACTAACAGAACCTCTCACTGCAAGGCTTCTGCATGCTGGCAAACTCTGTTGCTGCCCTCAGTGTGCCTTTTTTAGTCAAGGGCCAGCTAATGGACCTCCCAACCTAACCTCCAAAACAAATCTTCTACTGGACCATCAGTGAGGCTCTAATTAATACTAGAAGTCTAAACAGCAAGCTGCTAGACCTTGAAGCCCTCCTGCATTAGCAGCACGTCCATGTTTGTGTTATTACAGAAACCCGGTTTAAATGCTGGGGGAGCATCCTCTTATTGCTTGAGTTTTGAGTTTCTTACTCATTTAGATTCAATGAAAACAGCTGTGGTGTCTCCATATTTGTTATATTACCTCTAGGCAAATATCTAGGGACTCTCAAGTGGCGTTTATGGACATTCATATCACACTAAATAGGATTAACTATTAGATCACTGTAATCTACAGAACTCCCACCATGTCTCCAGAAAAATTATATAACATTCCTAAATATTTTTAATGAACTCTGGATAAAATGGAACTGTTTTCTTAGGCAATTTTAACCACTCAGTGATTAACAGGGAGACCTGGACCACTGGTGTAAGATATGCACAAACATTCTTAGATTCTATAAATAAGAACTCCCTGAATCAAACTGTAAATTAACCTACTAGTGGAAAGAATATACTTGACCTGATCATAAAAAAGTAGATTCTATATATACAATCCCCAAGGTATCCCACTTATTAATCAAGTCAGACCACAAATTAGTAACCTTCTCTGTCAAAATCTCCAAACCCATAGAAACAAATATCACACAATTCAAGGGCTTAAACCTATAAACCTCCAAACATTCTATGATGAATTTACTAAATTAGAGTATAACAGCATTACCCACAATGCTAATAATGCTAAGAGTTATGCAGAAAAGTTCAGTTTGCACCTGGAAAAATTAATCGAATTGAATGTTCCCACCAAATCCAAGCCAATGGTGAGGTTTAAATGAAAGCTTATGTGGTGGTCCTCTAGCATTAAAAGAAACTATGTGGAAGAAACTCCTAAAACTACGTAATGGAACAAACAGTCCCAAAACTAGGGAGAACATCAAACAGCTAGACAAGAGGTTAAAATGGGCATATGAAATATGAAAGCATCCCATGAATTCAGTCTAGCCACAGAAGGTACAAACAACCACAAATCCTTCTTTATATATGTCAGAAAAATAACAAATAACAATCAACATTGCTCTGAGCTTATTCACAATGTTGCCCACTACTCAGACACAGTGGATATCACTAACATACTGGTAAATACATTTAGGGCCAACTTCACCCTTGAGACACTTATTCTAAACCCACCTATCCCTGATGGAATCATGCCACCAATCATCACAAGAGACCATATACTAAAGGTACTCTCCAAACGAGGAATACCTCATCCTTGAGGCCTGACAATATACCATTGACAGACCACTCCTCAGACACTTTAACCTGAGCCTGTCAACTGGCTTTGTCTAACAGGAGTGGCGCACAGCTATTGAAATACTACTCCATAAGG